>NC_086102.1:59141531-59443417 GCF_963921235.1 Mobula hypostoma | reverse complement strand
AGCATAGATTCCTTAAGGAGAAATCTTGCCTGTCAAATCTGTTGGACTTCCTTAAGGAAATAACAGACAAATAGACAAAGGAGAGTCAGTGGATGTTGTTTATTTGGATTTTCAGGTGCTACTCTTGAGGTTGCTTAATAAGATAAGAGCCAATAGTATTACAGGAAAGCTACTGATAGAAGATTAGTTGACTAGCAGGATGCAATGAGTGGAAATAAAGTGGCCCTTTTTTGGTTGACTGTCAGTGACTGGTGCAGTTACATAGGGTCAGTATTGGGACCACTTCTTTTCACGTTATATGTCAATGAATTTATGGCTTTGTGGTCAAGTTTGCAGACAATATGAGGACAGGTGGAGGGACTGGTAGTGTTGAAGAAGCAGAGTGTCTGCAGATGGACTTAGACAGACTGGGAGAATGAGCAAAGTGACAAATGGAATAGAGTATGGGGATATGCATGGTCACGCACTTTGGTAGAAGAAATAAAGGCATGGACTATTTTCAAAATTGGGAGAAAATTCAAAAATCAGAGGTGCAAGGGGACTTGGGAGTCCTTGTACAAGATTCCATAAAGGTTAACTTGCAGGTTGAGTCAGTGGTATGGAAGGCAAATGCAATGTTAGTATTCATTTCGAGAGGACTAGAAAAAAAAATCTAGAATGTAATGCTAAGGCTTAGGCTTTATAAAACATTGGGGCATTGTGATCAGTTTTGGGTCTCTTATCCAAGAAAAGATATGCTGACACTGGAGAGGGTCCAGAGGAAGTTCATGAGAATGATCCCAGGAATTAAAGGGTTAACATATGAGGAGCATTTGTTGACCCTGGCCTGTACCCTCTGGAGATTAGAATCAAGGTTCAGGATTCAAGATTTATTCATTATCAAAGAATGTAAAAATTATACAACCTTGAGATTTGCTTGCTTACAGGTAGCCACAAAGCAAAAAACCGAAAAGAACCCAATTAAAAAGAAAAGAATATAATTAAAAATAAAAGACCAATACTCGATGCTCAAGATAAAAGAGAAATAAAAATACAAATTATGCAAACAATTGAAGCGAACAACAGCATTCTGAACCAAAATTGAGTCCTCAGATCCAAGCTTCGGAGCAGCCCGGAGTAGGCCTAAAGCCTTGCTTCTCAGCTCATCATCATATTAGTGGGAACGGAGCGCAGAGCAAGGGCAATCTTCATAGCTTCAGCGCCATGGAGATGGCCATTGCAGTGAATGTGCAAAATCAGCTCTCATCTCTGATCTCGACATGCTGCCTTTTCAAGCTACCTGGACCGGTATTTAAATTGAACCAACAATGGAACAGTGAAGTCTTCGGCGCCCTGGAGAGAGGAGTGAAGATCGTGGAAAGCAAGCAAAATCAACTCTCACCTACAATCTGGGTTGGCATTTAAATTATCTAAATAACACATTGCACCTCACAGTGGGACCCAGAAACCGCTGCTGCGAAGGGCCCCAGGCCTAGACCACGCTGCCCTGCGACTCGCTCTGAGGGGAAGTAAAGGAAGGATCTCATTGAAACCTATCGAATATTGAAAGTCCTAGATAGAGTGGAGATGAAGAGGATATTTCCTATAGTGGAGGAGTCTAGGACCAGAGGGCATGGCCTCAGAATAGAGTGACATCCATTTAGAACAGAGATGAGGAATTTTTTTGTTTCAGACAGAGGGTGGTGATTCTGTGTAATTCATTGCAACAGATGTGCTGTGCAGGCCATGTTATTCGATACATTTAAGGTGGAGACAGATACGTTCTTGATTAATCAGGACATCAAATTTTACAGACAGAAGGCAGAAGAATGGGGTTGAGAAGGTTAATATATCAGCCATGATAGAATGGTGGAGCATACTCAATGTGGCGAATAGTCTAATTCTTCTTCTTTTGGTCTTCCTGAGCAAAAATCCAACAATGATCTGGTCTTCAGGGCCAAGGTATCTTCTTTGTACTATGAACTCCACTTCTGCCAGGATATGCTCTGGTATCTTCAGTCACACTTTCAGGTATAACTTAAAGGATTACAGCAGAGAGTGAGCTGTCAGATGAAGACTAAAATTTTGTGGCATCTCCTCTTTTATATGTTTAGACAAAATGCAAGTAGTGTTGGAAATGTCCTTGGTGATGTATAAACCATGGAATAACATTTTGACTTTCTACAGTGAAGAAGCAGGTGACAAAAATATAGTACACTGTCTGCAACATATTTAATAGGTGCAGATTAATTGTGCACCACAATCCCCACATTCAGCTTTGTGGTTTGGGCAACTTGGCTCTCGAGGACTTTTAACTATTGTTTTCCTTTTAATAGTACATTAACTTAATTGAATAAGGCTCAAAATGCACCTAACCACAGGGAACAGGTAGCATTCTTAAGTCAGCTATTTTAGTTTGCTTCATCACTGTTTCATTTAAATTGGAAGAATCAGTGGATATTATTTTGACCTGTTTCCTGCAATCGAGTCATCACAACTCTTTGGCATTTTACAAGTTCCTGACAAAGTTCAATGGCAAGAATACTTCGCACTGTGCATTAAAAACAGAAGGAACACTTTAAGTTCTTAAGTTAATCTGCTACTTCTAAGGCCAGGTATTTTAATTATGGAAGGAGCAAGCATTCTGCACACAATCTTGATTCTCATCTGCACTCTTCAAGAGGCTGCATTTTTCTTGTGTGACCTTTCTTTATGACCATCAGAAGCAAAAAGCGCTTCCTGCTTCCACATTAATCATCTTTATAATAATCAATGAGGCATTTCAGCAATCAATGGGTACATTGATAGCATATTAGAATAGACACTGGGTTTATTTTACAGCAGTAAAATTGAATTGAGGAAAGTAATAAAGTTAGTTCAGTGCTCTTTTCCTGGTCATATAAGGTTAGTCTTTTGTAATAAAATTATATGAGGCTGATATTTTGTCTAATGGTAAATCTCAGTTCCAACTGGTTAAGAATGAGTGCAAATCTTTATGGAATGTTAAAGATGAAAATTCAACTCTCCTGAGGCTGTCAACTTGAAATGCAAGTTCAACTTGTCCAAGAGATGAATTTTAGTGCTGACCTTGACCTAAATGGATAAGATAACATATCCATCTCAAACAGGCATCAGCAAGGAAATCCCATAACTCTGGCCTGTGTAGTATCCATCAGCCCAGAAACCACACGTTCGATCAGCTGCACCAAGTCATTCATTTAGAGGATACCAGAGAGGTGATCTTGGGTGATGGCAGTTTATGCTGAGTCTTAAAAAAACTCACAGAACTGGCAACTTTGTCCAGGCATTTGTTGTGAGTGATATATTTATGTTTCCCTGTTTTTCCAAGTCCTGTAAAATAAATAACTGCATTCAACGATTTTGTCTGTGATCTTTGTCTTCAACATGAGGTCAGAGCGGTGATGTTTGCTCAGTGATTGACAAGACTGTTCAATTCCACTGTTAAAGCCTCAGATAATAAAGCAGTCTGTGCCTGTGTCTGACCAGACCTAGTCAACATTCAGATGAGTGCTGTCAAGCAATATTCAAACCACACAATTGTGAAGCTGTAAACATCTCTATGATCAGGAACTAATTATGTTGTCCTGACACTCATCAGCAGTGCCATCATTGATTCCTGGTGGTCACCACTGATCAGAAGCTTAACTGGAATCACCATATAAGTACTCTGGCCACTGGAACAGGTCAAAGAGTGGGTAATTCTCCGAATCTTTTCCAACATCTACAGGACTGGGCCACTCCAGCAGCACCCAGGCTCAATTACACCAAAGACAAATTAAACCATTTGACTGACACCCCATCTGCATCCTTGAAAATTTACATCTTTGCTGGGGCAATGTCATCAACAAGGGGTGATCCAACTGGCTCAATAAACTGATCAGAAAGGCTGGCTCTGTTATAGGAGTCAAACTGGACACACTGGAGGCTGTAGAAGAACAAAGGACCCTACGGAAAATCCTGACGATTCTGGACAATCTTTCTCACCCTCTGCGTACCACCTTGACTGAACAGAAGATCACTTTTAATAATAGACTAAGACAATTGTGCTGCTTCAAAGAGATCTAAATGAGGTCATAGTTACCCTTGACCATCAGGCTCTATTATGAGTCAACCTATAGCCAAGGAAATGATGACCCCCCCGTCAGATTGTTTGAGATAATGTATTTTTTACTCTTCCTTACCTCTCCTTTAATATTTGTATATTTGTAGACTTGTAATGTTACTGTGTCACTGTAATTTCCCTAGGAATCAATAAATTATTTTGTATATCTATCTACCAGTACACTCTGGCTGAAAGATTAAAGATCTAGACATTAGATATACCTGTCACATATACATCTAAATATTGAAACATACCATGAAGTGCATTGTTTATACCAACAATCAACACAACCAAGGTATGCTTGGGCCAGCCCGCAGGTGTTGCCATACTTCCAGCGCCAAGATAGCACGCTCACACCCTTCTGACTCTAACTCGGATATCTCTTGGAATGTAGGAGGAAAGCAGAGCACCCGGGGGAAACCTACACAGTCACAAGGGGAACATACAATAGCCTTGCAGACTGTGGTGGGAAGCGAACCCCAATCTTGTAGCTGTAAAGCAGTAAACTAACTGCTACGCTATCGTGCTGCTTTCAGCAGTGTCAAATGTTGAATCTCAGCTGTGGGTCCACCTACAAACATCTTCAGGCAAGGTTTCAGAGTGTGGGTGATCCCAATTTCTGCCAAAAGCATTACAGATACTTGTGTGTGTTTTCTGGACCAACTTCTAGTGGCATACAAATACATGAGCTTGTGCTGCTCTCAAAGTCAACATTTCTGCAGCAATATGCCATGTACAGAACACTTCTGTTACCGAGTGGATTTCAGATATCAAGAGAGCTGTTAGCAAATTGGGGAACCTTTCACATTTTACATTTTAGCATTCACTCAAGGAAGGGATATTTAGCTGATTCTGAAAGCTCCCAAAGGTACAATTACTCATTGAGGGCAACTGTGCTACAATGACAATTTGAATCCAGAAATGCCACTTCTTCTCCAAAATATCATTTTGGACTTATTTCTGATCTGATAAACAGTGGAAACTCCTTCTTACAGGATTTCTTTCTGGCCACTTAATTTTGAGAAGGAACCTGCTGAAACCTCATGGTAGTGTAGGGAAAGGGATACCAATTTGGATCTATCTACTTGAAGTTTGTTTGTTAAGGAGTTAGTTTGAAGTCTGCTGATAATCATAGGAGACAGATGTTAGAACCTACAAATTATGGTCAGCTGTAGTTTTCATTGTTATTAAAACTGTGAGTAAAATGCAATGGATATGACAGAAAAAAAATTACCAGAAATAAATTATGGATATTGCACAACAGTTGCTATCATTTGATGCCAGAAACACAACATTATGATACACAATTTTTTTCACAACAAAAATTCCTGTTAATGGCTGGCATTAATTCACACAAAAACATCACATAATTGATTAACAGAAATCAAAATGCCAGTTATTTGGTATTACTGATGCACATAGATGAATTTCCTGCCCACAAAATAGCTGAACTATGAAAATATTTGAAAATAAATGTAAGATTCTTTTCATCTAATGGTGTTATTTAACTGTGCAATGCCACAAAGCCAACATGCTCACTGGTGATGTATAAGCAGACTTGAAGCAACTTAGGACATGGACAGAAAGAAGAGTTTTGGATTTTTTTTTCAGTTTATCTTCAGAAAGTGAGAAAGCACAGCCAAGATCCAGTTGAAATTATGAAGTTTAAAGATAACAGAAGTAGAGATGTATCATATTTCCAGCGGATGATATAAAATAGGACTGTGGTCAGGCAATATTGCAGAGGTGAAAACAATTTGTTTTAATGATAGCAACACACATCAAAGTTGCTGGTGAATGCAGCAGGCCAGGCAGCATCTCTACAAAGAAGTACAGTCGACGTTTTGGGCCGAGACCCTTCATCAGGACTAACTGAAAGAAGAGCTAGTAAGAGATTTGAAAGTGGGAGAGGGAGGGGGGGATCCAAAATGATAGGAGAAGACAGGAGGGGGAGGAATGGAGCCAAGAGCTGGACAGATTATTGGCAAAAGGGATATGAGAGGATCATGGGACAGGAGGCCTAGGGAGAAAGAAAAGGGGGAGGGGGAAAAAAACCCAGAGGATGGGTGATGCACCATCAATAACTCCAAAAGACTGGAAGTAGAGTAAATACTGAAAGGCTTTTATTTGCAGTAAAATGTGACCTCCAGCATGCTGAGTGTCTGCCCCTGGACTGAGAGGAGGAGCTATGGCCCAACCGCCTTTATTCAGGGGTCTGTGGGAGGAGTCACAGGGGCAGTCAGCAGAGGGGCGTGTCCAGGCCTGTCCAGACAGGTAACCCAGTTACAACATATATATATGGTTTACCACATTCACCCCTCCGTTTTTTTAAAAAGAGTCCTGCAGGGTGAAGTGACTGACAATATTTAAAACAAGCATACTTACAGGTCAAGTCTATCGGGCGGTCGAGTCCGTCGCTGTGATCTACGTAGCACCGGTGGTGATTGCATCGGCGATGGCGGTTGTGCTGGCTCCGGCCTGACTTGAGGTGCCAGCACGTTAGGTGTCGGTAATCCCTCGTGCTTGTGCATCACGCCCGGTATGGGAGTGTCGTGTGGTGTCTGTGTAGGGCTTGGAGTACGCGGTGTCTGGTGGGTATATATATCGGTGGATGTGGGGTTAATAGTCACAATGGAGTGTTCAGGGTAGGGACCTCGTGCTCCTGCGGGCGCCAGGTCGCGGATGGAGACCGTGTCCTCCCACCCATCAGGTAAAACCACATGGGCATACAGGGGGTTCGCATGAAGTAAGTGAACCCTCTCGACCATCGGGGAGTATTTATTGCTCCTCACATGTTTCCGGAGCAGCACTGGCCCCGGGGATGTCAGCCAAGTTGGTAGGGTGGTCCCAGTGGTCGACTTTCTGGGAAAAGAAAAGAGCCGCTCATGAGGGGTGGCATTGGTGGCTGTGCATAACAGGGAGCGGATGGAGTGGAGTGCCTTGGGAAGGACCTCCTGCCAGCGGGAATCCCTTTGACCTGAGGGCTAAAAGTGTGGCCTTCCACACCGTGGCATTCTCCTTCTCCACTTGCCAATCCCCCGGGGATTATAGCTCGTGGTCCTACTAGTTGCAATACCCCTAGCCAGCAGGTATTGGCGCAGCTCATCGTTCATAAACGAGGACCCTCTGACACTGTGGATATAGCATGGGTATCCGAACAGAGTGAAGAGCTTGTGCAGGGCTTTTATAACTGATGTGGTAGTGGTATCGGGGCAGGGGATGGCAAAGGGGAATCGCGAGTACTCGTTGATAATGTTAAGAAAGTACACATTGCAGTCGGTGGAGGGAAGGGGGCCCTTAAAGTCAACACTCAGTCGCTCAAAGGGGCGGGTGGCCTTGATTAGTTGTGCCTTTTTGGGTCAGTAGAAGTGCGGTTTGCACTCTGCGCAGACTTGGCAGTCCCTGGTCATGTCCTGATCTCCTCAAGGGAATAAGGCAGGTTCTGGGCTTTCACGAAGTGGAAAAGCTGGATGACCCCTGGGTGGCAAAGATCTACATGTAGGGCATATAGCTGGTCGATCTGTGCGCTGGCGCACGTTCCCCAGGATAGGGCATCGGAGGGCTCATTGAGCTTCCATTGAGTTCGATTCTCCACCTCAGAATTTTATCATTTTTGATTTTGTCCTGCTGTTGGTTACTAAACATGAATGTGACTGAGCACTGTCAGTCAGCAGGGTGAATTTTTTACCGGCAAGATAGTGCCTCCAGTGCCAAATAGCTTCCACTATGGCCTGGGCCTTTTTCTCCACCGTGGACTGCTGAATTTCAGGGCCTTGAAGGGTACGGGAGAAGAACGCCACCGGTCTTCCCGCCTCGTTGAGGGTAGTGGCCAGTGCGAAGTCGGAGGCGTCACTCTCTACTTGGAAGGGGATGGACTCATCCACCGCATGCATTACTGCTTTGGCAATGTCCCCTTTTATGCGGCTGAAGTCCACGCGGGCCTCGGCTGAGAGGGGGAATGTGGTGGACTTGATCGGGGCGGGCCTTGTCTGCATAGTTAGAGACCCATTGGGCGTAATATGAAAAGAAGCCCAGGCACCTTTGAGGGCTCTGAGGGTGTTGGGAAGAGGGAGTTCCAACAGGGGGCACATACGGTCGGGGTCAGGGCCAATGACTCCATTCTCCACAACAGACCCAAGGATAGCAAGTCGGGTGGTTCCGAACACACACACTTGTCCTTGTTATAGGTGAGATTGAAAGCTTTGGCCGCTTGGAGAAGTTTTTGGAGGTTGTTGTCGTGATCCGGCCGGTCATGACCGCAGATCGTGATGTTATCCAGATATGGGAACGTGGCCTTCAGTTGGCACTGGTCCACCATCCGGTCCATTGCCCTCTGGAAGACAGATACACCATTCGTGACACCGAAGGGGACGCGCAGGAAGTAATAAAGACTGCCATCCACATCGAAGGCGGTGTAAGGGCAGTCCTCCGGGCGGATGGGGAGCTGATGGTAAGCGGATTTTAGGTCTATGGTCGAGTACACCTTGTTCTGTGCTATCAGATTGACCATATCTGCGATGCGGGGTAAAGGGTATGCGTCAAGCTGCGTGAACCTATTGATGGTCTGGCTATAGTCCACGACCATCGTATTTTTCTCCCTATTCCGAACAACGACCACTTGCGCCCTCCAAGGACTTGTTCTTGCCTCAGTGACCCCCTCCCTGAGCAGCCGCTGCACCTCCGACTTAATGAAAGCTCTGTCCCCCGCGCTGTACCTCCTGCTTTTAGTTGCCACTGGTTTACAGTCGGGGGTCAGGTTGGCGAACAGCAGTGGGGGAGGGATCTTGAGGGTGGAGTGGTGTCGGTAGTGCTGTAGTTGGCATGGTGTTGGGTAGGATGTATGGGTCGGTGTGTGTGTGTGGTCAGTAGCGGGGTATGTGACGTATTCCTACAAAACTGAGGATTTACGACAGTGATTGGTGGGAGGGGCCCATCATACTCCATTGTCACGCTTTTCAGGTGGCTCTGGAAGTCGAGCCCCAATAGCACAGGGGCACACAGCTGAGGCATGACCAGTAACGTAAAGTCTCGATATTCTGTGCCCTGCACCACTAGCATCGCTACACAACCCCCCGGGATGTCTGTTGTATGCGACCCGGAAGCCATGGCGACCCTCTGACTTACCGGCCGTATCACGAGTCCGCAATGCTGCACTGTGTCCAGGTGGATAATACTCTCTGTGCTGCCCGTGTCAAACAGGCAGCTTGTCCTGCGCCCCTCCACCAGGATGTCCATTATTGACCTTGCGAGCTGGTGGGGAGCGCTTTGGCCGAGGGTCACGGAGGCCAGGGTTGAGTCGCTGTTTTGGTCCAGCGCGGTGGGGTGCCTCGTGAGCATCTGTTGGTCATAGGCGGTGGGAGGTGGTGCCGACCAAGATGGCTGCCCCCATGTCTCACATGTGGTGGCGGCGTGCAGGCAAGATGGCGGCAGGCAAGATGGCGACCCCCATGTCTCGCACATGATGGCGGTGTGCAGGCAAGATGGTGACCCCCATGTCTCGCAAATGATGGCGGTGTGCAGGCAAGATCGCGATCCCCATGCCTCGCACACGGCGCCGCTCGATCCCGCTCACGGTTTGGACTTACAGGCCTTGTCGAAGTGGCCCTTCTTTTCGCAGCTGGACCAGGTAGCTTCTCAGGCCGGACAGCGTTTACGGGGGTGCTTCTCGAGTCCGCAGAAGTAGCACTTCGCGGACTCGCGACTGGCAGCAGCTGAGGTCAATTCGCCGGTGGGTTGCGGGGTCTGCGGCGCCCACGAGGCCATCGGGGGATCGCGTGCCTGGAGAGCCTCAGAGTTGTGCTGAGCAGCCTCCAGCGTGTCAGCCAGCTCAATTGCCGAACTTAAGGTAAGATCAGCTTTTTCCAGCAGCCACTGGTGTACATACACTGACCTGGTCCCCGTGACGAAAGCGTCTCTCACTAGGAGCTCTGCATGCTGTTCTGCTGTCAGTTCTTGGCAGCCGCAGGTCCGCACGAACGTCTGTAGTGCCCCTTTCTTTAAAAAAGGAGGACATCTTCCTCGTCCTGGAATGAAAAACCTCATCCTGAGAGCAGATGCGCGGAGGCGGAGGAATTGCTGGTCCATTTCTGACCCTCCAGTTTACTGGTCCATTTCCGACCCTCCAGTTTACCTGGTCCATTTCCAACACCTCCCTCCCGTTTCTAGATCTTTCTGTCTCTATCTCTGGAGACAGCTTATCTACTGATGTCTACTATAAGCCTACTGACTCTCACAGCTATCTGGACTATTCTTCTTCTCACCCTGTCTCTTGCAAAAATGCCAACCCCTTCTCACAATTTCTCCGTCTCCGCCGCATCTGCTCTCAGGATGAGGCTTTTCATTCCAGGACGAAGGAGATGTCCTCCTGTTTTAAAGAAAGGGACTTTCCTTCCTCCACCATCAACTCTGCTCTCAAATGCATCTCCCCCATTTCACACACATCTGCTCTCACTCCATCCTCCCACCACCCCACTAGGAATAGGGTTCCCCTTGTCCTCACCTACCATCCTACCAGCCTCCGGGTCCAACATATAATTCTCCGTAACTTCCGCCACCTCCAACGGGATCCCACCACTAAGCACTTTCCCTCCCCCCCCCACCCGCTTTCCACAGGGATTGCTCCCTCTGCGACTCCATTGTCCATTCATCACCCCCATCTCTCGCCACCAATATCCCTCCTGGCACTTATCCTTGTAAGCAGAACAAGTGCTACACATGCCCTTACACTTCCTCCCTTACCACCATTCAGGGCCCCAGACAGTCCTTCCAGGTGAGGCGACACTTCACCTGTGAGGCGGCTGGGGTGATATACTGCATCCGGTGCTCCCGATGTGGCCTTCTATATATTGGCGAGACTCGACGCAGACTGGGAGATCGTTTCGCTGAACACCTACGCTCTGTCCACCAGAGAAAGCAGGATCTCCCAGTGGCCACACATTTTAATTCCACGTCCCACCCCCCATTCTGATATGTCTATCCACGGCCTCCGCTACTGTAAAGATGAAGCCACACTCAGGTTGGAGGAACAACACCTTATATTCCATCTGGGTAGGCTCCAACCTGATGGCATGAACATTGACTTCTCAAACTTCCGCTAATGTCCCACCTCCCCCTCGAACCCCATCCGTTATTTATTTATATACACACATTCTTTTTCTCTCTCTCCTTTTTCTCCCTCTCACTATACTCCTTGCCCATCCTCTGGGTTTTTTCCCCCCTCCTCCTTTTCTTCCTCCCTAGGCCTCTTGTCCCATGATCCTCTCACATCCCTTTTGCCAATCATCTGTCCAGCTCTTGGCTCCATCTCTCTCCTCCATCTCTCTCCCTCCTGTCTTCTCCTATCATTTTGGATCTCCTTCTCCCCCTCCCACTTTCAAATCTCTTACTAGCCCTTCTTTCAGTTAGTCCTGACGAAGGGTCTCGGCCCGAAACGTCGACTGTACCTCTTCCTAGAGATGCTGCCTGACCTGCTGCGTTCACCATCAACTTTGATGTGTGTTGCTTGAATTTCCAGCATCTGCAGATTTTCTCAAGTTTGTGTTTTAATGATACCTTGGTTAGATTGACTGAAGCATGTCATTAAATAAATCTTTAAATGTCTTTTCAACATTAATTATACAATAAGTGTTCGAGGATCTCACCCTGAGCCAACAAGTCAATACCCAGCTGCAATATAGTGAAGGAATATTTTGAAGGTACTTTATTTCAATCTCTATACTGCCCAGATTTTATGAGATGATATAAACTATATGGCTGCTCAGGTAGTTGATAGTATAGGGGCAAAGAGACCTATGTGTTGGAACATGGTTCGCCTTTAGGAAGGGCTGTATAGAATAGAAACTCTGATGCAGTCAAACATCTCCTGACCAAAAGCAAGATGGGGACCACGAAGGATGGGCTTCAGAGATGGAGGTGGGCTTCAGATCAGCGATGTCAGGGAACTGGTGATTCAGTGGGTACAATAAGGCCTGAATTCAGGCATGTTTGGATCCTCAGTCAAAGTTGATTGTCCCTGGAGTGTGGATCAGCGGTTGATCCTCATTTTAATTTCTGCAATAGTTTGAATTGAGAAGATGAAAATGAAGGAACATTCAGACATGAATTACATCAAGGAAGCCATATTTGAATGGTTGCTGACTTATCCAGAGATCACAAACTGGAGATATATGCTGATGCCCCATATTATGGATGTAGCCTGGGGAAAATACACACGCAGGACAACAAATACTTTTTTGGGTCTTAAATTCCTTTATCTGTTTTAGATGTTTTATTACAGAAAGAGGGTATCAAAATAAAAACAACAAAATAATTTTTTATTACAATCTCAGTTTAACTTCAGACCCCACCCTTGTTATGTGTGCAACATGAAAATAACTAAAACAAAATATACAAAACCAAGATGGTAGTGGCAATTCTAAAACTAACAATACAACCCCACCAATCCTGTACCTTATACACAACATCAAAATTATGAATAAATACATCTCACCTCAACTAAGAGATGTATTCATATTTGGCACACACGTGCTTAACTTCCAAACACATATAGGCTAGACCTTGAAATGAGTTCTCCTCGCGAATGCTACGTGAACAGAGATTAACACATTCACATTACTCTGTTACATTCATGAAACAATAAAGAAAGACAAAGCAGCTTTTACTATAGATTGCCTTGTAGTTGAATTACTAAAAAGACTAACCTAGTAGGCCAATTAAGGAACTTTGCAATCAGGCTATACAGCGCTGATCAATTTACTCGCAAAAATCTAAAGCCTCCACATGTCAAACATATCAAGTTGCTGATATTCTATGTTTACAAACAAGTGTAAATGAATTTACATTGATATTATCAAATATTATTCACCTTTCCTCACCAAACCTGAGAAAAGCATTTGAATGTCATCCTTTCTAGAACATGGCAACTCTTCATTCTACTCCACCCATGCAAAATGACATCACCGTTTTCTCTTAAAGGCACAGGCAGCTATTTTAGCATTACCAATGTCAATACATAAGTGCACTTTAACAATAAGGAAAATGATATTCAATGGTTACATTGAACAATGATGAAAATCTTAGATGAACTGCTCAACAAACTCACGATTTTGGAACTATTTCTGCCAATGAATTAAGATGTGTTATTTGATATGTTATAATAAAATTATATATTGTGGAACTGTTACTCTCTTTCCAAGTTAAATCCAGGGCATTGTATAACATATAAGGTACTTGGGATAAATGAGTTAATTATACATTGGACAGATTTATGCAACGTAGCAATAAATCTGAAACTTCAAACCAGTCAGGTACAGGAACAGACTGATACCATGTTACATTAGCTCAGGAAAGAAGTCCAATTTCTGAGAAATTTATTTTGGTCTATTTCTAGGCCACTTATTTTTTTCTCAGAGGAGTGATGTTCCATAATTTTTCAACTCAGATAGCTGTCAGCATAGATTCAATTTCAGGAGAAATGACTAGACTGCCAGCTGTTTGCAGCAAATCATGAACACAAGCTATTCTGTAGATGTTTGAAATCTTGAGTAACACACACATACAATGCTGGAGGATCTCAGCAAGTCAGCAAGCTTCTGTGGAGGGGAATAAACAGCCGATGTGCCAAGACCATTCATTAGGACTGGAAATGAAGGCGGCAGAAGCCAGAATATGAAGGTGGGCAGAGGGGAGGAAGTACAAGCCAGCAGGTAATTGATGAGACAAGGTGAGGGAGAAGGTGGATAGGCTAAAGCAAGAAGCAGGGACCAGTAGCTGCAAAAAGTAAAGCCCTGAAGAAGAAGGAACATAATAGGAGTAGATAGTAGACTGTGGAAGAAAGGGAAGGAGGAGGGAATCAGAAAGAAGTGATGGGTCCATTCGAAGAGAAGTGGTTCAAGGATAACCAAACTGGAAAATAGAAGAAAGAGAGGAGTGAGGGGGAGAAATTGTTGGAAGTTATACTTCTTGAGTTCTTTCAGCATTTTGTGTTTGCAGCTGTTTTTATCTTCCTTTTAAAGTATCTTCCCTTAGGAACAATGTTGAACTTCTATTTGTCTCCAGGCAATTGGGAAAAAAAATGTAAACCTGAAATAAAAAAGAGGCAGAAAGAAGCTGGGGTTAGTACTGAATCAATAAAATTGCACTGAATACTGCTTAATCTCAATATTACATATTAAGTTCCAATGAAGACAATGAAATGTAATGTGTGGTTGTTACAACCAAAGACAAAATTTTCTCCACCAAATAAAAAGAATCACAATTTACTCTCTATGTACTGCATGACCTCCCACATCATGAAGACCCTGGAGAGACTTGTTCTGGAGCTGCTCCGGCCTATGGTCAGGCCATATTTAGATCCCCTCCAGTTTGCTTTACAGCCCTGACTAGGAGTTGAGGATGCCATCGTCTACCTGCTGAACCGTGTCTACGCCCACCTGGACAAGCCAGCGAGCAATGTGAGAGTCACGTTTTTTGACTTCTCCAGTGCGTTCAACAGCATCCGCCCTGCTCTGCTGGGGGAGAAGCTGACAGCGATGCAGGTGGATGCTTTCCTGGTGCCATGGATTCTTGATTACCTGACTGGCAGACCACAGTACGTGTGCTTGCAACACTGTGTGTCCAACAGAGTGATCAGCAGCACTGGGGCTCCACAGGGGACTGTCTTGTCTCCCTTTCTCTTCACCATTTACACCTCGGACTTCAACTACTGCACAGAGTCTTGTCATCTTCAGAAGTTTTCTGATGACTCTGCCATAGTTGGATGCATCAGCAAGGGAGATGAAGTTGAGTACAGGGCTACGGTAGGAAACTTTGTCACATGGTGTGAGCAGAATTATCTGCAGCTTAATGTGAAAAAGACTGAGGAGCTGGTGGTAGACCTGAGGAGAGCTAAGGTACTGGTGACCCCTGTTTCTATCCAGGGGGTCAGTGTGGACATGGTGGAGGATTACAAATACCTGGGGATACGAATTGACAATAATCTGGACTGGTCAAAGAACACTGAGGCTGTCTACAAGAAGGGTCAGAGCCGTCTCTATTTCCTGAGGAGACTGAGGTCCTTTAACATCTGCCGGACGATGCTGAGGATGTTCTACGAGTCTGTGGTGGCCAGTGCGATCACGTTTGCTGTTGTGTGCTGGGGCAGCAGGCTGAGGATAGCAGACACCAACAGAATCAACAAACTCATTCGTAAGGCCAGTGATGTTGTGGGGATGGAAATGGACTCTCTCACGGTGGTGTCTGAAAAGAGGATGCTGTCTAAGTTGCATGCCATCTTGGTCAATGTCTCCCATCCACTACATAATGTACTGGGTGGGCACAGGAGTACATTCAGCCAGAGACTCATTCCACCAAGATGCAGCACAGAGCGTCATAGGAAGTCATTCCTGTCTGTGGCCATCAAACTTTACAACTCCTTCCTTGGAGGGTCAGACACCCTGAGCCAATAGGCTGGTCCTGGACTTATTTCCTGGCATAATTTACATATTACTATTTAACTATTTATGGTTTTATTACTATTTATTATTTATGGTGCGATTGTAACGAAAACCAATTTCCCCTGGGATCAATAAAGTATGACTATGACTACGATCTACGGCTATCACCAGCAGGCTGTCTTCTGAAAAGATGGATAATTTATAATATCTGTTGGTACAAATAACTGCTGCTGCGCTGAAGTTTAAATTTTTCACATTCACTACTTATGTAAAAAACACTGAACTTTGTTCCTGTTCTACAGGGTCAGTCAGCATTTAGTTACCCATCCCTAGCTGCCCCTGAGAAGGTGACAGTGAGCTGCCTTCTTGAACAATACTTGGATGTGGTATACCTGGCATGTTATTAGGGATTTTGATCCAGACAACAGTGAGGAAATATTTTCAGCTCTTGGGTGGCAACTTCCAAGTGGTGTCTGTCTCATGTTTTTGCTTCCCTTGTCCTTCTAACCAGCAGAGGTGGTGGGTTTGGCAAATACTGTCTCAGGTGTTCAAAGCAACATTCACAACATGCTGGAGGAACTCAGCAGGTCGGGCAGCATCCGTGGAAACGATGAGTCGACGTTTCAGGCTGGAACCCTTCGTCAGGACTGTAGCGGGAAGGGGCAGAGGCCCTATAAAGAAGGTGGGGGGAGGGTGGGAAGGAGAAGGCTGGTAGGTTCCAGGTGAAAAACCAGTAAGGGGAAAGATAAAGGGGTGGGGGAGGGGAGGCAGGGAGGTGATAGGCAGGAAAGGTGAAGAAATAATAGGGGAAACAATGGGTAGTAGAAGGAGGCGGATCCATGAGGGAGGTGGTAGGCAGCTGGGGGAGGGGGCAGAGTGACTTAGGGATAGAGGAAGGGAGAGGGAGAGAATTACCAGAAGTTGGAGAATTCTATGTTCATACCAAGGGGCTGGAGACTACCTAGACGGTATATGAGGTGTTGCTCCTCCAACCTGAGTTTACCCTCATCATGGCAGTAGAGGAGACCATGTATGGACATATCTGAATGGGAATGGGAAGCAGAGTTGAAGTGGGTGGCTACTAGGAGATCCTGTCTGTTGTGGTGGACTGAGCGGAGGTGCTCCCTGTCTGTTGTGGCGTACCACAACTACCTGGAACCTACCAGCCTTCTCCTTCCCACCCTCTCCCCACCTTCTTTATAGGGCCTCTGCCCCTTCCCCCTACAGTCCTGACGAAGGGTTCCAGCCCGAAACGTCGACCAATCTTTTCCACGGATGCTGCCCGACCTGCTGAGTTCCTCCAGTGTGTTGTAAGTGTTGCTTTGACCCCAGCATCTGCAGATTATTTTGTGTTCACTGTCTAAGGTGTTGTAACGAGTTTCTGCAATGCATCCTGAAGGGGTTACAAACTGCTGTTACTGTGTGCTGGCAGAGTGAATGGAGTTGTGGATGGGGTACCAATCGAGCATGCTGCTGTGTCCTCAAGCTTCTTGAGTGTCATTGAAACTGCACTCACCCAGACAGGAGTATTGCTGTAGGAGTACTCCTGCTGCCCACTGAGACAGATGTAAAGTTCATTCCAGAAATAAAGCTCATTGGTACTCCAGCATCCTCACTATCAATGATCCCTCATCCAAAATCATGAAAATAAACGTTCCTTACTATTTTCAAGTATATAACCAAATCCAGAGCTTTTGTAGATTGATTTGCTACTTGATCCTCAGCTTGGTTGCAGCTGAGACAGCACTCACTTAATCATCTTTGCTGGCTGATATACTTCACACTGAACGGAGACCGATGTTCAGCTGCTTAAAGTAGAATTATTTTTGTGGGATTTCCGATATTACCTCACAAATTAAGCACTTCTGATTCCTGACCTGCTTTAAAACTGACTAGTAAGTCTTTAATATCTATGAGTACAGGAAGCCCTCCACTTTAAATCTCTCATCAACCAAGACTGCTGGATACTTATGTGTCTGCTGTAACCTTGCACTTTAAACTGTGAGCATGTGAAGTCATTTCTTCAGCATTTCAGTGAGACTGCCATCTGTTTCCAATGTATGCAAACTTAACATGATCAAAAGGATATTTGATTGCTGTTTGACTCAAGGAAAATGGGATGCAGAGATGATAGGCCATAATGCTCAACATGCTCTGGTTGACAATATTTTTAACACTGATAATAGCAAGAACGCCAGGCTTGAGTTACTAAACATGCTCTTTATGATGTCCACCAGATCTTCGTCATTCATGTTAATCTCTGTTAGAGAAAAGCTGGTAACTTGTTGGAGGAATTTGTTTCTTACTTTGCTATTCTCTGCACGATTGTTGAAATAATATGTTTATTATTTTTTAATCCCTTTGTACACCAGAGTAAGATTCTCTATCCAGAGATATATCTCATGGATAATGGGTCCCAGTGGTGACTAATTGATGCTTGAAATTTCATTTCTTCCCTCTGACTTGGCAGTGGCTTCTAAGAATCAGATACTAAATTAGGAAATGAGGCCTGAGACATTAAGATTTCACCATGCAAGCTTGTTGCTGGCCTAAACCTGTGCTTGTAATGATCCCAGGCCAGCTCTTTGATTTTACCTTATGTAGAACAAAACACTCGAAGTTGGCATATTAATCAATTTCAGCCTACTACTTCCTTAGGTTACTTCAAAGCACATCACTTGATCTATGATGAACGGAAGTTAATTGCTGAAAAGCTGACACAAGGTTTTGTTTTGGGAATACTTCAGAGCCTGTGGAACCCAGCATCAAGGCAAAGAAGAACTTCACAGGATCTTTGAATCTCCAATCCAGCTTTGCATGAAGTGTTAGATGGCCCCAAGGCCAGCATTCTGTCTCTTAAGCTCATGGCTATTCCCTGGATCCTAAAACCAAGTACTGACTCAAGGCCACCTCGGGTGCAGATTCTGTGCCAAGTGAAAGAAGATCCTATTTATGAAATGAAATCCAGTGATGTTCTGATTTAGATCGACTGAACTTACTCTTGATGATCACTGCCTTGATAAGGATTGTGTGGGAAAAATTGGTATTAACGATTTTCCTTAAGAGTAACACAAAGGCAATGTAGGTGATACATCCATAATACTATTAAAGCTGTGAAGCACTAGCTCATTGTTCTTTAACTTTGGTCCTGAAGATGATTAAAGCACAGACTATCAGATGTGGCAACAGCACAGGTATGAAAAATACATGGAGCAAAAGCAGCTTAGAGAAAACAGCTTCCAGCTATTATTCAGTTGCAAAACTTAACCCACCCAAAAGCTTCACGATGACGAATGGGAATTTGGATTTGTCTCCCTTGCCAGAAATGCGGGGCTAAGTTACTTTCATAGACTCAGTTGGTAAATGAGATTTGTTGAACTGGGAGGATCGGCAATTCATACACACACATTTTAATTAACTACCAAGTGACATTACAATGCAGCTATAATTACTCACAAGCACACAGACATGTGGAAGGTTGTGACAGACCTACCTTTCAGGGAGCAATTGTTGGTTCACTGAACCAATGACTGGTAATATAAACTTGAATAATTGCAGATTCACCAAAAGTTGACACTTGGGTTTTACAGATTCAAGGTTACACTGAAGTTACGTTTTCCAGTCCACCATCGAGACAGATGAAGTTCAGCTTTATGAGACTGTATATTTATTGATGTGGTTTCTAATGCTATATCAAAACTTTTTAAAAGTCAGATTTTCACACCCACATCTTTAATGTTTTAAGGCATTGGCACAATTTGTAAAGAATTTTGTTTCACAGCTCAATTAGTCATAACCTTGCACAGACCAGTTGAGTACTCATTAAAAGTGAGGGATGACAGTGTGGAAGAACTGTGTGTTCCAGCAGCTCACAATTCTACATCAAGCTTACCTTGGAGCAGAAAAGGTGTTGGACACCCATGGCTATAGTACACAGGGTGATATTTCTACTTGTCATCATTTCAGTCCTGAATACACGGTTGGCAGTTTTACGATAGATATCTATTTCTAAGAAAAATTTTGAGAGAAAAAAAAAACAATCTTCTGCCATTTGGGACCTTAAATGTGTGTGAGTGAAACACCACATGCCTCAACTGAAAAGCTAAAGTTGTCAAAGATAATCCTCCAGGAGCTAACTTAGAATTTCAAAAATGTATTTTATATTGCTAAGCATGAGTGCTCTCTGATATTTTAATCAGTAACCAGATTTATCACAGTTAGCAATTACAAATGATTAAAAGTGAAACCAACCAAGCTATACTAGTGCACTTTTCTCACTTTACAGACCATATTTAATCTTACAGAGTTTAGTTATTTTAAAAATTGATCAACACTTCATAACAGTTAACATTTAAATCTATTTTCTAAAAAAAAAGCAAAACCAGTGCTAGTTTTAATCAAGAATTCTTAGCAAAATAGTTGATGTTTCAGTTGCTTTCTAAGCTTTTGTGGATGAAAATAATTTGCACCTGTAATGCAAAGGCAACCATGGGTGAGTAAGCTGGGTGAAAACACTAACTGGTTATTTGAAATGATCCAAGTCCACATTGTAGACAGATTAATTCCACTTTTTTTCGTCAAAGTAACTTTACTTGCAAAAGGAAAACACATCAAATTCACATAATTAATTAATAAGCTACTGCTAGCAATTATTGCATCCAAAGGTTATGAAATTTGAATTAATGCATTTTACACTGCAGGCCAGGCCTATTCCAGAAGCGTTTAATTTAGGACTGATTATCATAATTTCTTAATAGGTTGTTGGGTCATTTGTAATTAGCTTAACAATTATATTCTCCACATTTCACTGGTATTGAACTTATGAGCCTTGAGATGTGGGTGGAAAGCTGATGGTTTAACCCACCCATCTTGCATGTTAAAGTTGCTGCAGTTGACATAATTACTTAATTTGCACAGCATTCTCCAGCTTCTCAGAGGTATATGATTTATCCACTTAATTATGTAAAATTGTGCCAAAATTACACGTTTTAAATCTCTCCTATAACAACAGGGCACTTGGATACTGTTGGGGGCGGGGGAGGACATCACAGTAGTCAAGTCTCCGGCACTGAGACTAGTTTTGTGACTTAGAAGGGAATTGGGTGCAGAGGTGAACTGCGGCAGTAGGGAATCCATTAGTTAAGGGAACGGAAAGGAGGTTCAGTGGACGAGAACGAGATTCCCAGATGGTATGCAGCTTCCTGGGCTCCAGGGTGCGAAACATCTCGGACCGAATCCTCAGCATTCTTAAGTGGGAGAGTCATGGTCCATGTAAGAACCAATGACATAGGCAGGAAGAGGGATGAGGTTCTGCAAAGTGAATTCAATGAGTTAGGTGGGCAGGACCTCCAGGGTTGTGATCTCAGCACTGTTACATATGCCATATGATAGAGAGGCCTGAAATAGGCAGATTATACAGTTTAACACGTGGCTAAGAAGTTGGTATAGGAGGGAGGGTGTAAGATTTTTTCGACCACTGGGCTCTCTTCCAGGGAAAGAGGGACCTGTACAGAAGATAATGTTTGCACCTGAACAGGAAGGGGACTAATATCCTAGTGGGAAGGCTTGCTAGTGTGCATGGTAGGGTTTAAACTAGAGTTGCAGGGGGATGGGAACCAGAGTGCCAGAATCTTTAGTGGAGAGGCTGCGGAGACAAATGTTGTTAAGACCTGTGACAAAGTCAGGAATCAAAACGTTGAGCATGGTGCAATTAATGTCCTGAGCTGCGTATATTTCAATGCAAGCAGTATTGTAGGAAAGGCAGGTGAACTCAGGTCATGGAGTAACATATGGAATTATGATGTTGTAGCTATTAGTGAGACTTGGTTGCAGGAGGACCAGAACTGGCAGCTCAGTATTCCAGGGCTCCATTGTTTTAGATGCAACAGATTGGGTGGCATTAAAGGAAGAGGACTGGTGTTACTAGTTAAGGAAAATGTCATGGCATTGCTCAGTCAGGACAAACTGGAGAACTTGTCTAGTGAGACATTATGGATGGAACTGAGAAACAAGAAAAGTATGCGCGTGTTAATGGGGCTATATTACAGACCACCCAACAGTCTGAAGGATTTAGAGGAACAAATTTGTAGAGAGATTGCAGCCTGTTACCAAAAAAATTGGTATTATAGTAGGTGATTTTAACGTTTCACATATTGACTAGGTCACCCATACTGTAGAAGGACTAGATGGGTTAGAGTTTGTCAGATGTGTTCAGGAAAGTTTCCATAATTAGTACGTAGAAGTCACAATGAAATACTGTATGATTCTTGATCTGCTATTCGGGGATGATACATGGTTGTTGATAGAAGTTTATTTAGGTGAACACTTTACATCTAGTGACCACAATGCCATTAGTTACAAAGTAATTATGCAAATAAGTAGGTTGGTCCACAGATTGAGATTTTAAATTGAAGAGTGTGGAATGGGACAGGCTGGTTACTGGCAAAGGTGTACTTAGTAAGTTGGAGGCCTCCAAAATGAAATTTTAGAGTACAAAGCTTGCATGTACCTGTCAGAATAAAAAGTAAAGATACCAGATTTGGGGCACTTTGTTTTTCAAGAGATATTGAGGCCTTGATTAAGAAATAAAAGGTGTTATGCAGGTATAGGCAGATAGGAACCAATCGCATACTTATGGAGTATAAAAATGCAAGAGGACACTCAAGGTGCAAGAGGGAATAAAGAAGGCATGAGGTTGCCCTAGCAGACAAGGTGAAGGAAAATTCTAAGGAAATCTACAGATATGTTAAGAGCAATATGATTGCAAGGGACAAAATTGGTCCTCTGAGAGATCAGAATGGTGATCCAAGTGCAGAGCCAAAAGAAACAGAGGCGATCTTAAATGGAATTTTTACATCTGTACTTTCTCAGGAGATGGACACAGTCTATAGAAATGAAGAAAGGCTGCATTGACTTGATGATCCCTATACAGATTACAGAGGAGGAGTTATTTACTGTCTTGAGAGAAATTAAGGTATATAAATTACCAGGGCCTGACAAGGTGTTCCCTTGGACCCTGTGGGAGGCTAGTGCAGAAATTGCAGGAGCCCTAGCAGAGATAGTTAAATCTTCATTAGCGACAGGGGAGGTACTGAAGGATTGGGAAACACCTAATGTTGTTCTGCTGTATAAGAAAGGCTCTCAAAATAATCCAGAAAACTGTAGGCTGGCGAGCCTGACATCAGTAGTGGGAAAGTTATTGTAGGTATTCTAATGGACCAAATATATGAGTACTTTGATATACATGGACTGACTAAGGATTATCAGCATGGCTTTGTGCATGGTAGGTCATGCCAAACTTATAGAGGTTTTCCAGAAAGTTACTAGGAAAGTTGAGGAAGACAGGGCAGTGGATGTTATCTACATGGATTTTATCAAGGCACTTGACAACATCCCCGAAAGAAGTTTCAGTCACTTGTCATTCAAGATGAGGTAGCAAATTGGATTACACATTGAGTTTCTGGGAGAAACCAAAGGGTGGTAGTAGATAGCTGCCTCCCTGACTGGATTCCTATGGCAAGTGGTGTGCCACAGGGATCGATGCTGGGTCCATTGTTGTTTGTCATCTACATAATCTGATCTGGTTGATAATGTGGTTAACTGGATCAGCAAAATTGCGAATGACACCTAGACTGCGGGTGTAGTGGACAGTGAGGAAGACTAACAGAGTTGCAGCAAGATCTGGAACAGCTGGAAAAATAGAATGAAGAATGGCAGATGAATTCACTGCAGACAAAT
Source organism: Mobula hypostoma (assembly GCF_963921235.1). Taxonomy (NCBI): domain Eukaryota; kingdom Metazoa; phylum Chordata; class Chondrichthyes; order Myliobatiformes; family Myliobatidae; genus Mobula; species Mobula hypostoma. Next base: position 59,420,146 of record NC_086102.1, on the reverse strand, counting down.
GTGAGGTGTTGAATTTCAGTAGGACCAGTCAGAGTAGTTCTTACACAGTGAATGGTAGGGCACTGAGGAGTGTGGTTGAACGAAGGGATCTGGGAATACAGGTCTATAATTCACTGAAATAGGTATCACAAGTAGGTAGGGTCACAAGGAAAGCTTTTGGTCCACAAGCCTTTATAAATGTAAGTATTAAGTACAGGAGATCGGATGTTATGTTGAAGTTGTATAAGACATTGGTGAAGCCTAATTTGGACTAAATTGTACAGTGTTGATTACCTACCTACAGGAAAGATGTAAATAATGTTGAAAGAGTACAGAGAAAATTTACAAGGACATTGCCAGGACTGGAGGACCTGAATTATAAGGAAAGATTGAATAGGTTAAGATTTTATTCCTTGGAACATAGAAGATTGAGGGGAGATTTGGTAGAGTTATACAAAACTATGAGGGGTTTAGAAAGGCTATATGCAAGCAGGCCTTTTCCATGGAGTTTGGGTAGGACTACAAATAGAGGTCATGGGTTGAGGGTAAAAGGTGAAAGGTTTAAGTTGAACATAAGGGGGAACTTCATTACTCAGAAGGCTGTGGGAGTATGAAACGAGCTGCCAGTGTAAGTGGTGCATGCAAGCTGAATTTCAATGTTTAAGAGGAGTTCGAATAGGTAGGTGGATGGTAGGGGTATGGAGGGCTATGGTCCCGGTGCAGATCAATGGAAGTAAGCAGGTTATAATGGTTCAGCATGGACTAGGTGGGCCAAAGAACTTGTTTCTGTGGTATGCTTTTCTATGACTCTATGACTCTAACAACAAGGTAAATGTGGCAAACTGTAAGTATTGAAATGAAATAAATAGAAGGTATGTCATAGTTTGTAATGTCTTCTAATATTCTTTTTCCAGTGTAATTATTTGTACCGCTGTTAGTTTCAAGTAGTGGGTTTGAGAAGAAAAATGTAAACACGAGGAATTCTGCAGATGCTGGAAATTCAAGCAACACACATCAAAGTTGCTGGTGAATGCAGCAGGCCAGGCAGCATCTCTAGGAAGAGGTACAGTCGACGTTTCGGGCCGAGACCCTTCGTCAGGACTAACTGAAGGAAGAGCTAGTAAGAGATTTGAAAGTGGGAGGGGGAGGGGGAGATCCAAAATGATAGGAGACGACAGGAGGGGGAGGGATGGAGCCAAGAGCTGGACAGGTGATTGGCAAAAGGGATATGAGAGGATCATGCAACAGGAGGCCCAGGGAGAAGGATAGGGGGGTGGGGAGCCAACTTCCTCTAATGCCCCACCTCCCCCTCGTACCCCATCCATTATTTATTTATATACACACATTCTTTCTCTCTCTCTCCTTTTTCTCCCTCTGCCCCTCTGATTATACCACTTGCCCATCCTCTGGGTTTTCCCCCCCTCCTCCCTTTCCTTCTCCCTGGGCCTCTTGTCCCATGATCCCCTCCCACTTTCAAATCTCTTACTAGCTCTTCCTTCAGTTAGTCCTGACGAAGGGTCTCGGCCCGAAATGTCGACTGTACCTCTTCCTAGAGATGCTGCCTGGCCTGCTGCGTTCACCAGCAACTTCGATGTGTTTTGCTTGAGGAGAAAAATCATGGTTTTCAAAGCATAAAAGTGTGATTGATATTCATTCCTTGGTTGTTTTCTAATCTCACTTTCTAAACACAACAGCTGGCACCTGTTAAGATCAAAACACTTGTAAGTAAACATCCAACTAATAGTTTGTTTAATTTCTGGTCATAAATGAGAGTTAGTTCAGTTTGTAAAATGTAAATGGCAAGCAGAAATCAGCTTGCAGTTAAAATACATCTTTGCAAACAAGCTCTGTTTATAGTACAGACTCTCTGTTTGTAGAACCTCACTGCACTTACTTTATTACTGCTCAAAGATGTAGCATAAGACAATGGGTTACTCTGTTTGGGTTGTTTCAAAACAGACAAGTTGACTAAGTTGCTTTGTTCAAGGAAGTCTGCAGACTAGATGGATAATATCATTTAGCATATCAATAACTGATCTATTAATGTTCAAGTTTTTATATACAGTATTTATTCAAGGAAGTTAGCTTTACAGCATTTACTGAGATCTATGTCTCCAAGATGACTTTAGACCATTTGTGTAAAAAGGTACCTGAGGAAATATCATATCCATGTGAAGTCACCAAAGTGGCAAAGAAACAGCATAAATGTAGAAAGCAGTTGGGGCATATTAGAAATGGGACAAGAAACATCAAGAATCTGTGGAAAAAAACATAGGGTGAATTAGCATCCATATTCTCTGTTTCCATTTTTGTAATGGACATTTTGCTTGTCTGCATCTTTGGTATCTACTTGGGTTTTGGGAATTGTACCTGTGTTTTGGAAATCCTTTGTGCTTTGTGTTTTAGAAATGATTTGTAATTTGGAAATATTTACAATAGAAATGCTCTGTGAGTTTTAAATGTGCTTTGACAGTGTTAGTTGGGTTTAAATGTTTATTACTGAAAATAAATGAGCTGTGTTTTAAACTACTTTGTTAACTGGAAGTATCTTCTCCTTGGTAAGGAGAGAAGCCCCATTGCTCCAAAAGTGGGTGTTGGCAGCTAAGCTGGCACGGAGAATCAACAGGGAAGTAACTAGTCTTTAAAGTTTGGATAGTTGCAGTATTAGCTCACTTTATTGAGAGTACTTATGGTTATTTACTGTATAGCTAATAAAGCTTAAGGTGTTTGCTTGCAGTCAGCAAACCCAATAGCATTATAGAAGGAAACAAAATACAAGATCATCAGGAGTTAACAAAAAGGGTTCCAACAATTAAACTTAAAGATTAAATATAGAAGGGAGGGAAGAGAACAGGTGTGGAAATTTAGTTACCAAGAGTTGGAGAAAATTTGATCAACAGTTTTACCTAACCTGGACAGAAAAAGAAATTGATGTCCATGCTACAATTTTGTGTCAGGACAAAATAATTATAAGAAGGCAGACAGGTTTTGGTAAGGAAATAAAATGTCTGTGAACATCTATGTGAAAGCAAGTAAAATGGTCCAAAGCAGTTAAGAGACTTCTCATACAAGCGAAGACAGATAAGCTGCTAAAATGGTTTGGTGTGGGAAATTTCTCATTTTGTATATTAAGATAAATTTACTTCAGTCAGTGCAGTAAACCTATTCAAGTTGTTGCTCTGCACGTGTTATGTTTCACCTCAACTAATGGCAGTTTATCTCAGACTTGGAGAGAAAATGAAGCAGCAATCATACAAAATATTTGATTATCTAATCCAGATAACGAGACTGCTCTGACTGCACCTACAGTTATCAAAGCTGAAAACATATTGTAAGGAAGCAGATATAGTCCCTTCCAGAATAGAGAATAGCTCAACATTTCCTGAAGCTGGTGTCTACACAACATTCAAACAAAGCATTCCCTTTGAGCAATGTATGCTTAGTTATCTATCTGGACATAAAAAGATTAATCATTATATCTTATACATGCCAATCTCTATTCCCAAAAACCAACTTGCAAGGCATGTTACACGCAGTAAATACAGGGGTGAAGTAACTTAAATTTGTTACTGGTTTATTCATATGGTCGTAGAATTGTGCAACATAGAAACAGGCCTTTTAACCCATCATGTCTATGCAGACCATTCTGCCTATCTACACACACTCACTTCCATTAATTCCATATCTCTCAATTCTCTGCTCATTCAAACTTCTGGCAAGATACCTTGCTAATATCTATAACCCTCTGTGAAAAATGTATCATACAGATCTTCTTTAAATCTCCTCTCTGTCATCTGAAAGCTGTGCCTCAAGTTTCAGATATTCCTGTCATGGGAAAGAAGCACTGGCTATCTATCCTCTCTAAGCCTCGTATATTTTTATATACTTTTATCATGTGAGCTCTCAGTCTTCTTCATTCGAGGGACAAGTAACCCAGCACATCCAATCCCTTTTGATAACTCAAGCCCTCCACCCAGGTGAGATTCTCATGAATCTTTTCTGCACCCTCTCTGGCTTAAACACATGGTTTCCATACAATGTGTGCAGACCATACTCTCAGTCCAGATTAACCAACATCTAGTACAAATCTGACAATTGTACTTCTAGCCTCAATGCCTTGACCAATAAAAGCAAGCATACCATATACCTTCCTTACTACCATGTCAAATTGTGCTCCCATTTTTGAGTAACATTGTATTTGTACTCCAAAGACTCTCTGTTCAACATTGTTCCACAGAGCCCTGTCATTCACTATGTTTGTCCTGCCCTGGTTTAATTTTCCAAAGTGCATTACTTTGCATTTACCTGAGTTAAATTCAATCTTGCCAGCCTCTATTTTCCCAGTTGATCTGGATTGCGTTGTAACCTGAGACAACCTCCTTCACTACCCACATACCACAAATTTTTGGTGTCATCTGAAAATTTAATAATCAATCTCATTCTCTTCCAAATTCATTATCATCAAAGTCATTAGTAGATATGACAAATAACCAAGGACACAGATTGATCCCTATGACACAATACTGGTTACAGGCCTTCGTTCTGTAAAACAATATTAACATTAGTAACTCAAGATATGTTGCAGATGTGTAAATTTAGAGGAAAACACACACAGTTCTGAAGGAATTCAGCGAGTCAGAAAGCATATATGGAGGGGAATAAACATGATACTTTGGGTCAAGCCTTCATCAGGACTGGACAGGAAGGGGACAGAGCCAGAATAAGAAGGGGAGTGAAGGGGACGGAGTACAAGCTGATAGATGATGGGTGAAAACAGGTGAGGGAGAAGATGGGTTGGTGGGTGAGTGATGGGCATGAAGTAAGAAGCTGGGACCAATAGGTGAAAAAGGCAAAGGGCTGAAGAAGAAGGAATCTAACAAGTGTACAGGGAACTGTTGAAGAAATGGAAAGAGGAGGGGAACCAGAGAAAGGTGATTGGCAGGTGAGGGGAAGAGAAGGGCTGAGAAGATAACAGAAAAGATACTGGTATGGATAGAGGAATGGTTAAGAGGCAGGAAACAGAGAGTGGGAATAAAGGAGATGTTTTCTGGTTGGTTGCCAGTAACTAGTAGCATTCCTCTGGGGTCAGTATGGGGACTGCTAATTTTCACATTGTTTGTCATTGATTTAGATAATGGAATCAATGGCTTTGTGGCAAAGTTTGCAGATGATACAAAGATAGGTGAAGGGATAATTGGTGCTGAGGAAGTGATGCAGTTGCAGCAGGACCTAAGCAGCTTGGAAGAATGTGGCAGATGGAATATAGTGTTGGGAAGTGTATGATAATTAATTTTGGTAAAAGGAACAAAAGTGAAGACTTTAGCTAATTGGGCAGAAAATTCAAACTTTAGAGGTGCAGAGGGACTTAAGAATTCTCACGCAAGATTCCCAGAAGGTTAACTTACAGGTTGAGTCTGTGATAAAAAAGATAAATGCAATGTTGGCATTCATTTCAAGGGGAATAGAATATAAGAACAAGGAGATAATTCTGAGGCTTTCTAAGATACTTGTCAGGCCATACTTGGAGTATTGTCAACAGTTTTGGGGCCCATATCTCTGAAAGGATGTGTTGTAGTTGGAGAGAGTCCAGAGAAGTTTCACGAGGATGATTCCGGGAATGAAGTGATGAGGGGCATTTGGCAGCTGTGGGCCTGTACTCACTGGAATTTAGAAGAATGCGGCTCCCATCTCATTGAAAGCTACCAAATGTTGAAAGGACTAGATAAGGTGGATGTGGAGAAGATGTTTCTTATGGTGGGGGTGTCCAGAACTAAAGGGCACAGCCTCAAAATTGCTGGGTGACTCTTTAGAACATAGGTAATGAGGAATTTTTTTTTAGCCGGGAGTAGTGAATCTGTGGAATGCTCTGCCACAGACAGCTGTGGAGGCCAAGCCATGTGTATATTTAAAATGAAAATTGATAGGGATCTGATTGGTCAGGGCATCAAAGGTTATGGAGAGAAGGCAGGTGTATGGGGTTGAGTGGGATCCAGAATCAGCCATGATAGAATGGTAGAGCAGGCTCGATGGGCTGAATGGCTTAATTCTGCTCCTATGTCTTATGCTCTTATAACCAAGAATGGACAAAGAGAGAAGGAGGGAGTGAGAAGAAATTACTGAAAGTTTGAGAAATTGATGTTCATGTCATCAGGTTGAAGGCTACCCAGACTAAATATGAGGTGTTGCTCCTCCAACCTGAGTTTTGCCTCATCATGATAGTAGAAGGGCCATGGGCAGACACATCAGCATGGGATTGAAAGTCAAACTGAATGAGGGTTCAACAGAAGATTCTGCCTTTTGTGGTGAACAGTACAAAGGTTCTTGACAAAGTGGTTGCCCCAATCTGTGCCGTGTCTCATCAATGTAGAGGAGGTCACACTTGTTACTGGATACAAAAGATAACCCCAACAGATTTGCTGGTGAAGTGTTGCATAAAGGCCACATAAGTTCCTTAAATTTGTCACTCGCGCACTTCACTCTATTCCAAATGGGTGGAAAACTTTGTATATTCTGATACCCAAGGCCTCCAGTGTGTTTTGTGATTATACAAGTTTTACTTATACCCCAGAGAAGTACCAGCATCTACCAAGAGTACAAAGATAAAATAAAGAAGTTGCATTTTTTGACAATATACTTAGTCATAAGACTGTAATTAATATCCAAGAGAAATCTCCATGTTATTCACATTCAGTCTCCTTCCCCACCACCACTGAATGTGTTTCTAGTTAATAACCTTGGCTTCTGCAGGACATACACTTTAGCAAGTGTTTCTGGTCAATAAATTTCTATGTCCATTATTTCGACAGATGGATACTTTAGAATAGAATATGCCACCATCTATTCCAGTACATTGCCTGGTGCTGAATTCCACCTTGTCTCAAAAATTGATAAATCATTATCAAGCACATAAAAGCACACAGATTCTTTTTATATGAACCTAATTATATCTACCTACACTGCATTGATAAAATACGTTGCAAACCTTTGCATTGTCCAATTGTTATGTTGAACTGCACACAGGACATATTGATGCAAAGAAAATTTTCCACTCAGCTTAGAGTATTTGCTTGAGATGCAGGAAACCATAACAAAGCCCTTTTATTTCTCTTCACCATTTACCCCAAAGTCAGCTGAGAGTGGGATCAGAGCCACGGTTGTGCCACACCAGGCAGTTTATTTTCTTTCAGGGACCTTAATGATGTATCATTCAATTTATTATAATCTATAATTTTTCAAGGGGATGTTGTAGGAAATCCATTCTACTTACAAGGTAGAATTCTACTTCATTATTTCTTTTCTTTGTCTGAACTTATGTTCACAGAGCTTCCGTCAAGATCCATAACCACAAGGATATTGTGGTCATGTTATATGCTCTATTGTAAATGATTCTTTCTTTTAATCAGATTTTCAGCAGCTTCTGCATGCAATAATCCCTAAGTAACATCATTCCTTTATTGTTTATTTATGAATGGAATGTGGGAGTTGCTGAAAAAGCCAACTGTTTCTCTTCAACTCTAACTATTCTTCAGAAAATGGTGGTGAACTATGTTTTTTTGGAGAGACATAGCACAGTAACAGGTCCTCCCAACCCAACAAGCCTGTGCTGTCCAATTATACCCACATGACCAATTAATCTTCTAACCCACACATCTTTGGAATGAGGGAGGAAACCAAAGCACCAGGAGGAAACGCATGTGGTCATGGGGAGAACATCGAAACTCCTTGCAGTCAGTGGCAAAATTGAGCCCACATTGTTGGCATTTCAATAGCATTGCGTTAACTGCTACACAACCGTGCTTCCCCAATCTTCCTTAATCTCTCCAGCCCATTTAGTGAAAGTACTTCCATTGGGCAAGAGTTCCAGGACTATGATCCAGTGATGATTAAGAAACAAAAATATATTTCCAGGTTAAAATGTTGCATAATTTGAGTCAGTTATACCATTACTTATTTTACATAATGTATACAGTAAATTTAACTACATATTTGGGACAGATTTAAATATGCTATACAGCAATCAGCAGAGGAGATAATCCCAGTACAAGATATCCAACACACCAACAAGGGGTGGATAACCAAAGAAATTCTAGATCTGATGGAACAAAGAAGGTTAGTGAAGAATAATGAAGTGCAATACAGACAGCGTGACAGACAGATCAGACAATTGTGCAAGATTGCAAAGGAAGAATGGCTGAATCAAAAATGCAATGAAGTAGAAGGCCGTGTTAACAACAGCAAAGAAATGTACAAAAAAATTAAGGAAATTGCTGGAATTAAGAAACCCTCCTCCACAGGATGTATAAGGACAGCAGATCGATCCATACGAACAGATCCAGATAAAGTATGTGAAAGGTGGATTCAGTATATAGAGCAGCTTTTTGAAGATAATGGAGGAGAACCCCCAGATATTAAACACCCTAATTCTGCCCACCTATTACCAAAGAAGAAATAACTAAAGCAATGAAAAGCATGAAACATGGTAAAGCCACCGGACCTGACGAAATTTCAGTAGAAATGATACAAGCCCTAGAAGATCTGGGCATAAGTATTCTTTCTGAACTGTTTAATGCGTGTATGAGTCTGGTGTACTGCCTGTCGATCTCTTGAAGTCAGTATTTATAACTCTGCCAAAAATTCCTGGAACTATTGACTGCGAAAACTATAGAACAATCAGTCTTATGAGTCACATAATAAAGATTTTGTTGAGAATTATTCTGAGTCGAATTAAAAACAAGTTAAGACCAGAAACTTCTAAACTTCAATATGGCTTTACTGAGGATAGAGGAACTAGGAACACAATTTTCATACTATGAATGCTTTCAGAAAGGGCAATTGAATATCAAAATGATGTCTTTTTATGTTTTATTGATTTCACTAAAGCTTTCGGCAAAGTGCAACATGAAAAATTATTTCAAATTCTCGCTAAACTAAACACTGACGGAAGGGACCAACAACCGCTTCAAAATTTATATTGGAACCAAATGGCAGCAGTAAAAATTGATGATAATATAAGCAGTTGGACTAAAATTCAAAGAGTTAGACAAGGATACGTTGTCTTATTGGAATTATTTAATATCTATAGTGAAATGATTCTCAGAGAAATAGAAGATCTAGATGGAATAAAAATTGGAGGTGTTAACATCAACAATATAAAATATGCAGACGATACCACCCTAATAGCAAGTGCTGCAGAAGACTTACAAACTCTCCTAGATAAAGTAGTACAAACAAGTGCAGATTTTGGTCTAACCATCAACTGTAAAAAAAACAAATGTATGGTAATATCAAAACAACAGGATACTCCCAACTGCTAATTGTACATCAGTAACCAAGAGATTGAACAAAAGACCAGCTTTAATTACCTTGGTAGCTTCATATCACAAGATGCTAGAAGTAAAGTAGAAATAAAAAGAAGAACTGCCATTGCCGAAAACAACTTCCAAAAACTGAAACCCATTTTTACCAACAGACACATTTCTATAACAACAAAGCTTATGCCACTAAAATGTTACATCTGGTCAATCTTGCTATATGCTTCTGAAACATGGATTATAACACCAGAACTCCAAAGAAACTTGGAAGCAAAAGAAATGTGGTTTCTTAGAAGAAGGTTGAAAATATCATATAGTGATAGGGTAACTAATGAGACAGTACTCCAACGTGCCCAGTTGTTTACAATATATATTAATGACTTGGATGAGGGAATTAAATGCAGCATCTCCAAGTTCGCGGATGACACGAAGCTGGGTGGCAGTGTTAGCAGTGAGGAGGATGCTAAGAGGATGCAGGGTGACTTGGATAGGTTGGGTGAGTGGGCAAACTCATGGCAGATGCAATTTAATGTGGATAAATGTGAAGTTATCCACTTTGGTGGCAAAAATAGGAAAACATATTATTATCTGAATGGTGGCCGATTAGGAAAAGGGGAGGTGCAACGAGACCTGAGTGTCATTATACACCAGTCATTGAAAGTGGGCATGCAGGTACAGCAGGCGGTGAAAAAGGCGAATGGTATGCTGGCATTTATAGCGAGAGGATTCGAGTACAGGAGCAGGGAGGTACTACTACAGTTGTACAAGGCCTTGGTGAGACCACACCTGGAGTATTGTGTGCAGTTTTGGTCCCCTAATCTGAAGAAAGACATCTTTGCCATAGAGGGAGTACAAAGAAGGTTCACCAGATTGATTCCTGGGATGGCAGGACTTTCATGTGAAGAAAGACTGGATGAACTGGGCTTGTACTCGTTGGAATTTAGAAGATTGAGGGGGGATCTGATTGAAACGTATAAGATCCTAAAGGGATTGGACAGGCTAGATGCAGGAAGATTGTTCCCGATGTTGGGGAAGTCCAGAACGAGGGGTCACAGTTTGAGGATAGAGGGGAAGCCTTTTAGGACCGAGATTAGGAAAAACTTCTTCACACAGAGAGTGGTGAATCTGTGGAATTCTCTGCCACAGGAAACAGTTGAGGCCAGTTCATTGGCTATATCTAAGAGGGAGTTAGTTATGGCCCTTGTCGCTAAAGGGATCGGGGGTATGGAGGGAAGGCTGGTACAGGGTTCTGAGTTGGATGATCAGCCATGATCATACTGAATGGTGGTGCAGGCTCGAAGGGCCGAATGGCCTACTCCTGCACCTATTTTCTATGTTTCTATGTTTCTAAAAAGATCTTTAATGAGAACTTTAAATGAGAGGAAACTTAAATTCCTGGGCCACGTCATCAGAAAAGGAGAAATACAATGCCTTACATTACAAGGCCGTATGCCTGGGAAATGCGGAAGAGGAAGGCAAAGAAAAAAATATATGGACACTGTGAAAGAACTGACAGATCTAAGTGTGTGAGATATCATTGACGCTACATGGGATCATTCGATGTGGAAAGCCATGGTCGCCCAATCGTGTAACATGCAAGGCACATGAAGAAGAAGAAGATGTAGTAAATATAATTAGGACATGCCTTTCTCTATGTTCATTGTATTACCAATACAATACCTTCTCTTACTTTGCATTAATGCTACTCATGTTTCTTCCTTAAAGAATTCACTCTTAAGCATTTGTGAGGATTTTGTACAGGCTCCCACAACACCACACCCCCACCCCCCATCTTAACTGTGTTTTACAGAAGCACCACTGAGATCGTCCTGACAAGTTGCATCTTCATCTGATGGGAGCAGTCAAGCATCGGACCAGAAGCCCCTACAAAAGGCATTAAGGACATCATCAACTAACATGGTTACTAACAATGTTACTAACATGATTAGAGCATTGGCTGATTGACAGGAGGCAGGGAATGGGAATAAAAGGATTCTTGTCTGGTTGGCTGCCACTGACTAGTGGGTCATCTACAGGGGTTGATGTTAGGACCACTTCTTTTTATTCTGTATATCAATGATTTAGATGATGGAATAGGTGGCTTTGTTGCCAAGTTTGCAAATGATACAAAGATTAGTGGAGGGGCAGGTAGTGTTGAGGAAACAGGTAGGATGCAGAAAGACTTAGGCAGATTAGGAGAATGGGCAAGAAAGTGGCAAATGAAATACAATGTTGGAAAATGCACAGTCTTGTACTTTGGTAGTAGAAATTAATGTGCGAACTATTTTCTAAACGAGGATTAAATCTAAAAATCTGAGATAGAAAAGGACTTGGGAGTCCTTGTGCAGAACACCCTGAAGATTAACTTGCAGGTTGAATCAGTGGTGAGGAAGGCAAATGCCATGTTAGCATTCATTTCAAGAGGGCCAGAGTACAAGAGCAAGGATGTGATGCTGAAGCTTTATAAGGCACTGGTGAGGCCTCAGCTTGAGTATTGTGAATAGTATTTGGCTCCTCATCTAAGAGAAGATGTGCTGGCATTGGAGAGGGTTCAGAGGAGGCTCACAAGGATGATTCTGGGAATGAAAGTGTTATCATATGAGGAACGTTTGATGGCTCTGGGCCTGTATTAGCTGGAATTTAGAAGGATGAGAGGGAATCTCATTGAAATCTTTCAAATATTAAAAGGCCTAGACAGAGCAGATGTAGAAAGAATGTTTCCCATGATGGGGTAGTCTAGGACAAGAGGGTACAGCCTCAGGGTAGAGGGGCATCCATTTAAAACAGAGATGCGGAGAAATTTTTTTAGCCAGAGGGTGGTGAATTTGTGGAATTTGTTACCACAGGCAGCTGTGGAGGTCAGATCGTTGGGTATACTTAAGGCAGAGATTGATAGGTTCTTGATTGGACATGGCATCGAAGGTTACAGGAAAAGGCTGGGTAATAGGGTTGAGGAGGGGGAAAAATGATCAGCCATGAATGAGTAGCGGAGTAGACTCAATGGGCCAAATGGCCTAATTCTGCTCCTATGTCTTATGGTCTAATGGAATGTAAGAGCAGCAGAGAGGATCATAAGGGTCTCCATACCATCCTTCAGGGATATTTATCAGGAGCGCTGCCCATGCAACACCTTTGTATTATTATGTTAAGAGGAGGAGAAGATGGTGGCACAACGCAGCATGCAGCGGCCACTCCGGTGAATGATATCTGTTATCTGTCAAGTAGGGTGCCGTGCACAATCCTGATTTGATGGAGACAGACGTGAGAGCATGGAGGAACATCTGGAGAAACTTCTGAAATGCCTGCTTCGCTGCTGCTGCTACTGTGTGATCCAGAATCTCCAGAGTGGAAGGCCCTGAGTCCTCGGCTTTGCTTGTTGCTCAGTGGCTGGGCCGGGGTCGAAGCACTCTGCAGAGGATGGTGCTCGGGAGGCTGTATCGGAGGGGCTGGTCGGAAGCTCGAAGTTTTCGGACGGACTCAGAGTTGGCTGTGGTCAGGTGCTTCCAATGCATCGGCAGTTGTCGGCGCCTGGAGGTTTATGGCAGGGAGAGTTTCTCCGTTTTGCCGCCTGCTGTCGGGACTATCGGGAGTCGATCAGAACGTTGAGACTTCTTTTTAACCATGCCCATGGTCTGCTCTTTATCAAATTATGGTATTGCTTTGCACTGCTGTAAATATATGTTATAATTATGTGGTTTTGTCAGTGTTAGTCTTTGGTTTGTCCTTTTTTTTGTGATATCACTCTGGAGGAACATTGTATCATTTCTTAATGCATGCATTTCTAAATGACAATAAACGAGGACTGAGTGTCCTCATAATCTAATCATAATCTAATCTAATTATTAAGGATCCCATCTATCCATCCAGCATCCTCCTTGACTTTCTACCATCGGGCAGGAGACTACCGTGCATAAAAGCAAGAACAGTCAGGATGAGAAACAGTTTCTTTCCCCAGGCCATTAGACTTTTGAACTCCTGGCTGCAGCGTATTCAGAGTGGCACAGGTTAATCAGTCCTGTACCTTACAATATTTAATATTAATGCACTTTAGTTTGTTAATGTATGATTCATCAATAGATGTTATCTTTACCTTCATATGTTACTGTGTGTTATGTCTGTCATGTGTACTACTGTGCTTTACCCCCCCCCCCCCCCACCGGTTCAAAGGAACACTTTCTTGTCCCATCTTGACTTATATTATATGGTTATATATTTTATATACTGTACATGTATGTAGTTAAATGACAATAAACTTGACTTGACCTGACTTGACTCTGGACTATAGTCCTTACACACAGAGCCTTTGGTACTTCCCTGAGCATGTACTCTAACTGAGAGTGATGTGCCAGCCAGCAGCATTTACTTATGGAGATCTTGTAAAGGGAGACCAACAAGTCTAATGCAGTTAAAAGTACATTTCTCACTGAGTCACTGATCTTTCAGCAGCAGCACAGGCTTGTCTCATTATCCATACTTGGGAACAGCCCGTTGAACACAAAGTCTTGTGTTACCCAGCTGCCTAGGATGAACCTCAACAAGTGTCAATGCATCCCTTTCCAGGCCTTCGGATCATCTCCTCAGTGGGTAGTGAAATTGAAGTCCTGACTCAATTAAACAAGAGCACTATTTGAATTTAATTTGTTTTCTGCTTCATTTTCACACTGGGACATTACATTAACTTCCTGGGTGAGCTCTTTATAATGAGTGGCCCTGGGTTGTTGCACATTCTGCAAAGGTAAAAATGTTACTGCAGTGATGTTGTTTGCAAGGCCTAACAAAGTCTTCTCTGTAAACTGTATTTTCAGAAGACATCTGCCTGTCCTCCAAAGAAAACCCTGAGGGTTAATTTTCCACGTTCAAGTTGTTGATTGGAAGATCCTTTGACCTTATTAATTTGTTGTTGTACAGCCGTTTAGTCGAGTCCGACTCTTTGTAACCGCATAGACCACAGGTTCATAGGGATTTCATGGCAAGATAGGGAAGTAGATTGCCATGCCCTTCTTCCACACAGATAATGCTGCTGCACAGGTTGGGACCCGGCTGGGTTTGAACTCAGGACCATCTGCTTTGAAGTCCAGTGCTGATGCCACTACACCACCAGCCAGCCCGACCTTATTAATAAGACCTGCTTAATTGCAAAAAAGGTATGATATAGCAAACATTGTCAAAGCAAAGCTATATTGTCAAGGCAATAGTAAGGATATAAGATTCATAATTTAGCTATAAACCATTGTGCAGCGTGACTGAAGAAACAATGGGGAGAAAAAAGAGAGCTACTGTAATTGAGTAGTCTGGTTTCCTTGTCACAATATATGTCTAAATATAAAAAGTGTGCTTCCACAATTAATTAGTAGTATTTCTAGCAACATGGAGTTTCTTAACTTTGAATTAAGTTTGCTGCCAAATATATCATACAAGTAAATACAAAAGAGTAATTTGCTGAATTGACTGAGAGAATAGAGTTGTAGCAATTCGCAAACTTTCATGCAGGAGATTCTACATATGCTAGAAATCTTGAGCAACATCCCCTAGCATTTTGTGTATGTTGCTTTGGAATATTCATTTGTTTTAAGGTGACTGAAGAAAAGAAAAGTGATCAAGGGATGGTACCTTGGGGATTGTGTCTATATGTTGCTCTTCACTCATTGGCATTTAGAGAGGTGGACTTTGTTTGAAGGTGTGAAGGTTGTTCATTCCCAATGCCATTAAATATAATGAGGAAATTGTCCCCCTAACCTCCTTCAATGCTTGTTTTGGGGGCTGCTTCAACATGGTGAAAGAAAGAGCACAAAAGAAGGTGAAGATTGTTTCCAAATGAAGATGTTATCTAAATTCAGCCTGAAAATGGCACACCCTGCAGCACTGAGGGGTCTTTGATCTGAAACGTTAATTCCGCTTTCTTTCTGCTGATGCTGCCTTACCTGATGAGGGTTTCCAGCATTTGCTGGCTAGTTTTTGCTTTTGTTTTATCCTATGATACAGCATTCTTCAGTGTACCTGGGCTGCACTGAGCCACAGGGCATATCACAGCACTATAAAACCATACAGCACAGAAGTAGGCCTTTCAGCCCGTTATGTCAATCATCATAGAGCCATCCACACTAATCCCATTTTCAAGCACTTGCTCTGTGACTTTTCATGCCTTGGTGATTCAAGTAGCTCTCCAGATATATCTTAGTTGTTCCTGCCTCCTTCGCTTACTCAGGCAGCATTCTCCAGATTACAAACATCTTTTGGATGATCTCTTCTAAGCCTGTGGTCTCTAGGCCTAGACTCTTCTACCACGGGGGATCATCTCAGCCATGGAGTATAGTTGGACAAAAACATCTCCAGAGAGATCCTTCCATCATCACCACCAGCTACTATCTTCTGCTTTCTGGTTCACCTCTTCCTCCTGCTGATGCTTCAGTGGGCAATTTACTGCTGGTCAGGTGATGCAGCATTCAGATGATGATGGTCAAACTTCCAAACTTTATGAGTATGGTTCAGGGTGCTCTAGACAGCAGATTCTTACTTTGGATGTTCTTAATCATCTTATAAACTCATAGCGGCTCCATGGCTGTAAAAGTAATTGCACTCTGCAGTATGACCAGAAGTCTGGACCAAATTGAAGTATGTTGGCTACAGTTTATGAATTGACTTGAAGTACTGTTGGGTCATCATCATATTCCATGTTCAATGTCACATAAAAAGTCAATTGCACTACATTAAAAGTCAAGTGCTGTGCACTAAGGATAAAGACCATTGATCTAAGCACACGCCTGGATATCATATCAGTTTCTCTTGAAACTACAACACTTCCAAGACATGAGATTCAACAATTATGAAGAAATGGTTAAAATCTAACTTTGCAATAACTCCCATATATAAAGGTTGTAGCTCATGTTATCAATGATACAGGCATAGTATTATGATATCCTCAGTATACAACTGCAAAATACTCTGCAGATGCTGGAGTCAAAGCAACACTCACAACACGCTGGAGGAACTCAGCAGGTCGGGCAGCATCCGTGGAAACGATGAGTCGACGTTTCGGGCTGGAACCCTTCATCAGGACTGTAGAGGGAAGGGGCAGAGGCCCTATAAAGAAGGTGGGGGAAGGGTGGGAAGGAGAAGGCAGGTAGGTTCCTGGTGAAAAACCAGTAAGAGGAAAGATAAAGGGGTGGGGGAGGGGAAGCAGGGAGGTGATAGGCAGGAAAGGTGAAGAAGGAATAGGGGAAAACACAATGGGTAGTAGAAGGAGGTAGAACCTTGAGGGAGGTGATAGGCAGCTGGGGGAGGGGGCAGAGTGAAATAGGGATAGAGGAATGGAGGGGGAGGGAATTACTGGAAGTCGGAGAATTCTATGTTCACATCAAGGGGCTGGAGACTACCTAGACGGTATATGAGGTATTGCTCCTCCAACCTGAGTTTACCCTCATCATGGCAGTAGAGGAGACCATGTATGGACATATCTGAATGGGAATGTGAAGCAGAGTTGAAGTGGGTGGCTACTGGGAGATCCTGTCTGTTGTGGCAGACGGACCGGAGGTGCTCAACGAAGCAGTCCCCCCGTCTGCGTTGGGTTTCACCGATGTAGATGTAGATCTTCCGGAACAGTCCTTCCAGGTGAGGCAACACTTCACTTGTGAGTCTGTTAGGGTCATCTATTGCATCCGGTGCTCCCGGTGCGGCCTCCTCTACATTGGTGAAACCCAACGCAGATTGGGGGACCGCTTCGTCAAGATCTCCGCTCCATCCGCCACAACATCCCCCCACCTTCTTTATAGGGCCTCTGCCCCTTCCTTCTACAGTCCTGACGAAGGGTTCCGTCCTGAAAAGTCGACTCATCGTTTCCACGGATGCTGCCCAACCTGCTGAGTTCCTCCAGCATGTTGTGAGTGTTGCTCAGTATACAACTGGCTGCTTTCCTGACTGTAATAGAGATTTGATTTAAAGTTTTCCATTGAGCACACTTCTGACCTTCATTTCATTTTGATTCAACTTGGAAAATAACCGTTAAGATACAACCAGAGCACCTACTGCGAGGTCCCTCACTATGCAATGGGCACAGTAACTGATTCATCCATGTAATATTTTAACAATCTGTGTATACATACTCTTGTCAACCTTTTCCATTATAAATTCCAATGTCCACAATTATAATAGAAGCTGCCTGTGGAAACTTGCAGCAGTGTCACCACTGGCAGAGTAGAATTACACTGTGACAACTTTACAAAGATAATTTCAGTATAAATATCGACAGAGCAATTTATAAGAGCAATAAAAATTAAGGGCAAAAAGGATGTTTTAAAAAGGAGTGATTGAAACTCCCAGACCCAATTATCTCCTATCCTTTAAATTCACTTTATATGAAGATTTTATTTTGTTTTGACTTCAGATTGGGAAAAACAAGGAAATCATCAAAAAACATTAATTTTAAGAAAAAAAAATTTGATTAATAATGTCACAAAGACATAGGGGCATGTCAGGTAGGTGGATGAATATTTTATGAGGGAAACATAATACACCAACTGGCACCAAGAAGAAGTGTTTCAGCACGTTCTTCAAACAAGCGAATTCAGGATTGTCAAAGGGAGACATTACAGATATCATTTACAATGTACCACTGCCAAAGGATCAAAATCTCATAAAGTGACAGGGTGAAATAAGCGGGTGATAAATTTAAAGCATTCTCCCAA
Source organism: Mobula hypostoma (assembly GCF_963921235.1). Taxonomy (NCBI): domain Eukaryota; kingdom Metazoa; phylum Chordata; class Chondrichthyes; order Myliobatiformes; family Myliobatidae; genus Mobula; species Mobula hypostoma. Next base: position 59,402,175 of record NC_086102.1, on the reverse strand, counting down.
TGTTAAAGAAGATGTATTGATGACTAGATGTTAATTGAATAGAGAGGTATACAGGATCAGCTTCCAAACGGCTCATAAATACTTCGAAGTGCACTTTTCAAATGCAATGAGCGAAAATATTTTTTTCTATTCTGATTGTTTCTGCATTTCTCCTGAGAATAATAGCCTCTCAAAAAATTTGATATATTGTCTTAGATTCCAGTGGTGAATTCCCACAGGAGAACAATGTTCATATTCCAGTGGGATAGCACTCATGTTGACGTTTACTGTTGATGCTACAGAAGACCTGCAGGTTTCCTGTTGATACTAAACGTGCTTCTGTGTTGTCAGTTCAATCTCTTTACAATATGTCTCACGGAGTACAACAAGAATAATGGCAATTGAAACAATTACTATACTGGAGAATGTACTCACGGAGAACAGACCCTCAGCATGAAACAGTTTTCAATTTATATGTAGCACATGTTATTGTGCAGATGTTGTCTGATTCTAGTGCAGCAGCCCACATTATAATTGCAAAACTGAAAGAGTTCTTCCCTGCCCCATAGAACAATTTCAGCTGTTATTTTTTTGGACCTCTTCAACCAGATTCCTAGTCTTACTGCTCAGATTATCTGATAGAAAATAAAGATTCCAACAGGATCCTCTATACATCACAATGTCCTAATGATCAGTTTATAAGGTGCTTGGTTAATTTAGACAGACACTTCACCCAGACAAGAAAGCCCTGAGCAATAAAGTGACCAATGGGAGGCAAAGCAGAAAGTCCTATGCTCTGATTTTAATTTCATAACTTCCTGGATTCTACTGGGGTGAAAGAATGGAAATTGGCCCTTATGGATGTAAATCTGTAATTAACTACAAGTCCTGTGGCTGCATCAGATGGAATCATGGACTGTGATCCTCTCCTGAGCTTAGAGCTGGAGATATGATTAAGGTGATGGAGGGGTGTTTAGTAATGTCATTGATCTGTATAATAACTGAGCTCTGAGGATTTAGTCACAGTGTTACTGAACAAAGGTTTTATTTTAAAAAAATAAGGAATTTTTGTTACCATATTAGGAATAAGCACAATTTTTGCTTTGTATCATGAGCTTATTTTAACGAAGACCTAAATGCATTTCCAAATGAGGAAACTCTGAATATTGGGTCTATATACTGCTGGTGTTTTCATTAAAAATAAAGGCATAAAATACCTTATTCATCTTGATGCTCATGCAGATTTGCACTGCACTATTATGTTGCTTTTGTACAAGGAATCAAACATATTGTGAAACTAAAATCTGGTCAGATCTTCCATTTGTCTTCTCATTATTTTATGTTCAGGTTTGATTCATCACGCTTCACTCTCAGGCATACTGTGTGTGCTCAGGGATTTCTGGAAGGATTGATTGGTATTCCAATTAGCTTTCAGGAAGAGTCTCTGTTGCATAGTGGTTGTGAGTTTATTATAGTCTGCTGATCTCCACAAAATATGTCACATGCCCTCTGAGAGACCATTGCATAGTGTAGACCAGGTGTTTTTTTTTCATTTCTATCACCTTCTTGTACTCAGACTATATATTAGGTTGCTTAGCAGCTAAACTAGGAACTGTTATAAATACTACCTTAAATTATTAGCTATGCATGGGTACTAGCTTTTACACTGTGATCTCCTACTTAAAATCTGTGCATTTATTAAACAATTAACCAAGTCAGAGTTCAGGACTCAATGCAAACTGAAGCGAAACCTTCCATTCCATCGAAATGCCAGTCCCAGGACACCCATACTACATAGGTGGATTCCTCAACAGGTCCAATAGAGCAGACCAGACTTCCTGATATTCCAAACAAGAGAACATCTGCAGATGCTGGAAATTCAAGCAAAACGCACAAAATACTGGAGGAACTCAACAGCCCAGGCAGCATCTATAGAAAAGAACACTGTCGATGTTTTGGGCCAAACCCTTCAGCAGGACTGGAGAAAAAGACGAGAAGCCAGAGTAAGAAATATATGGTAGTAGGTGAGGGTGAAGGGCAATGGATGAAGTAAAGAGCTGGGAATTTGATTGGTGAAGGAGATAAAGGGCTGGTGAAGGGGAGTTTGATAGGAGAGGACAGTAGGCCATGGAAGAAAGAAAAGGGGGAGGCACACCAGAGGGGAGGTGATGGGCAGATACAGAGATAAGGTGAGAGAGGGAAAAGGGAATGGGGAATGGTGAAGGGGGGGGGGGCATTACTGGAAGGTTGAGAAATCGATGTTCATGCCATCAGGTTGAAGGCGACCCAGAAAGAACATAAGATGTTGCTCTCCAGCCTGAGTGTGGCTTCATCACAGCAGTAGAGGAAGCCATGGACTAACGTGTCAGAATGAGAACAGGAATTGGAATTAAAATGGGTGGTTACTGGGAGATCCCGCTGTTTCTGGCAGAAGGTGTGTAGGTGCTAGGCGAAACGGACTCTCAATCTACATTGAGTCTCACCGATATATAGGAAGCCACACCAGAAGCATCGGATATCGTAGATGCTTCTGTGAAGTGTGAAACGTTGCCTCACCTGGAAGGACTGTTTGGAGTCCTGAATGGTAGTGAGGGAGGAGGTGTAGGGAACTAGTATATATACACATACACCAGATACTTCTGAATATTTCTGAATGTTAAGTTGAGAATATTAGTAAGTCTTCAATTATAGTGACAGCTTTGACAGCTAGTCAACTTGAGGACAGTGGCAGCCAGCTGTTAAGGCCTTTCTGGAGTTGTAGCTGGTCAGCAGTGCTCAGAGTGGCCTTGGGTTGTGCTGGGGGCTGACTTCCAAGACCACGATTGTGCACAAGGAAACAGTTTTGTTCAAAGGCAAATGACTGGTGACCTTGGGTGCATTGCCAGTCAGTGAAAGGTCCAGGCTATCATTTAACTTACTTTACCTGTATAGTGATAGGGTTGTGATCACTAGACTTAGTCACTCCGTTCATAGTTGCAATATGATGTAATTTAGAGGAATGTTCTGAGGAAAATCAGAAATGTAATTCAATCATATTTAAATACAACCATTCAGTAATTCATGGCTCATTCATACTATTCCAAAATGACTTCTATTGCTTTTGAATGTCCCTTTAGCCCTGCAGGTCTCTTCTAAGCCATTTTTTTCTTCACTGCAGCTGAAGCAATCAGATTTCACTTCAGCAAAAAGTGCCGTAGATATAGATACTGCTTCATTGATGCTAGAGTCTTCCATTTATTCTCGACAAACTGACCAAACTATTCCTCAAACTCAAAGCTATGCCTTAGGCAGTGAATCAGAATAATGGTGACTATAACCATGTCCACTTAACTAAATTTTATCACAGCTTGCTTTAAAAGAAAACCTAATATTTGACAGCTTGGGAAGAAACTTGAGTGAGTAGTTCTAATCTTTTTTTCAAGAAATAAAGTGTGTCGTATGAAATATTATTGCATTAGTGCATAGAAATGATGTTATATTGACAAGTTTACTACATAATTAAATATTCCAATAAAAAGTGCAGAGAACATTAAAGTTGTAGAGTGGAACATTAAAACTGTCTGGAGCAGCAGTCTACCAAGAATGATGTGGTCATGTACTGGTTATGAAACTACCTTAGTTGTAAGGGAAATTTAAATAAAATATGTAAAATAAAAGACTAGTACTAATAATAGTAAAACCTATTTAGTTCAGTACTGGAGAAAGTCACTTCTGAGCTGTCAGTGAACCAGAGCACAGTGGTAAGGATGATTATTAACTACCTCTTTCACTCTGTAACTACCAACACTCCAGCCAAGTTGTTCCAGTATAGCCTGGCAGCTACCGTGCAATATGAAAAAAATGCATAGGTAGGGGCAAATACATTCCTGCTAATTAGCACCCAATGAATCTCCTATCAATCATCAGCACAGTGATAGGACAGTCTTTCAAGTAACACTTAATCACCAGTAACAGACCCACTACTGCCTAGTTTGGATTTTGCAGAGATCATTCACTTCAATGTCTCATCACAGCCCTGGTTCAGACATGAAACAGAGAGCCGAATTCTAGAAATGAGATGTGACACATCACTACATGAGTTCCTCAGGGCAGTTTCCTAGGCTGAACCATTTCAGCTGTTCTTCAGAGCTGTTTCTTTCATCATAATGTCAAAACTGGGAAGTTGTGCTGATCATTGCATGCCATTCAATTGCATTCATGACTCCTTAGCAATTGAAGCAATCCTTGTGTGCATGCCAAAAGATTGAGACAACATTCAGGTTACAATCATATCATTCAAATGCCAGGCAATGACTGTCCCCAGTAAGAGAGAGTCTACTCATGTACCTTTCGTTAATAGTCACTGAGCCCTCCACTATCCATATCCTCAAAGTTATCATCGGTCAGAAGCTCAACTGGATCCTAAAGACAATGCCTAAACTAAAGCAGGTCAGAGCCTGGGTATCTTGCAGTGAATGCATCAACACTTGACATCCAAAGTCCTTTCCACACACAAAAGCCACAGGTTAGGAACATAATGGCACTCTCCCGGTCTGGATGAGTACAGCACCAATAGCTCTTGAACACAACCATTCCATTTTTTTTTCTCTTTTTGCACTATTTATTTAATTTAACTTTTTAAATATATATATTCTTACTGTAATTTACAGTTTTTTATTATGTATTGCACTGTACTGCTGCCGCATAACAACAAATTTCACGACATATGCCGGTGATATTAAACCTGATTTTGAATCGATTCTGAGGCTTGACAACATCTAGGCAAATAAACCCATTCCATTAGCCAGCCTAAACATTCATCTTCTTTCCACAATTCTGACCAGTGTTTCAAGGTGGACTATGTACAAAATAGACTGCAGTCACTCTTCCAGGTTTTTGGACAGCACTTCCCAAACCCATGACGCCTATCAGTAAGATGAAAAGGGGCAGCAGGCAGCACGTTTTCTTAACGTTGAAATACACCATCAATCCTGGAACTCCAGGAGGAAAGTGGTTCAAGAAGATAGTTCCTTTTCATTGCAATAAAGGTAACTGACACCTAATACTGTAAATAAATAAATAATAAAAACGACCTTAATGGTCTATCATTTATTTGGGGATGGGTAATAAATGGAAGAACTGCTAATATTACACATCCCATTATATAGACATAAAAGTTTCATTGAAACAGAGTTCCCGTACCTATCCCAGAAGCCCTGAAAGAGAACAATCATGCTACAGCAATTGTATTTCAAGATTCAAAATTCAAGTTTTAAGATGGCTTATTGACTTTATTCAGTCCAAGAACATAAAGGCGAACAAAATAATTGTTGCTCTGGATCTGATGCTGCATAAATAAACACAATAAATATAAACAGTAAAGCAATCCTACGTAACAGAATGTATACAGAATGTAACAGAACTGTTATATATAGATACTGGTTGTAAGTATAAAAAGTGGCACTAGGTGATGAGTACTTAGTGCTGGTGAGGAATTTAATGGGTGGATGTGTTGATCAGCTGGATGGCTTGGGGAAAGTAACTATTTTTAAGTCTCGTGGTCCTGGTATACATACTGCATTGTCTCTTCCCGGATGGAAGTGGACAGTCCATGAGCAGAGTGGGTGGGATTCTTTATGATATTACTGGCCTTTTTCTAGTGTCTTTCTATATACTTTATACTTTATTGTCGCCAAACAATTGATACTAGAGCATACAATCATCACAGTAATAATTGATTCTGCTCTTCATTCTCCCTGGAGTACAAATCGATAGTAAATATTAAAAATTTAATTATAAATCATAAATAGAAAATAGGAAAGGGAAAGTAAGGTGGTGCAAAAAAACCGAGAGGCAGGTCCGGATATTTGGAGGGTATGGCCCAGATCCGGGTCATACCTGTCTCTGTCCTTGATGATTGATAGGCTGGTATAGTAATGCATTGGGCAGTTTTAACCATCTGTTGTAGAGCCCTCCGGGCCGCTGCAGAGCAGTTTCCATACCACACAGTGATGCAGCGTGTTAAGATTCTCCCCCTGCCCATCCGTAGTAGGTTGTGAGTACTGGTATGCACAGACCAGCTTTCTGAAGCCTCCTCAGAAAATAGTGGCATTGGTGAGTTTTCCTGACTGTGGAGGAGGTGTTCTGGGACCATGACAAGTTGTGCGAGATGTGCACTCCCAAGAGTTTGAAACTGCTCACAGTTTCCACTGCTGTGCTGCTCCTATGAAGAGAAGTGTGAGTGACACACGTTCTCCTGAAGTTGTTTAACCATCTCCTTTGTCTGATGTCATTGAAGAAGAGATTAGTTGCCTGGCACCAGGCCTTAAACTCTTCCACTTCCTCTGATTATCATCTCATCATTGTTGGTGATAAGCCCTACCACTGCTGTGCCATGGGTGAACTTGACAATGTGATTGCTTGGGTGTCTGGCTATACAATCATGTGTGAACAGAGAACAGCAGTTGACTTAGCACACAGCCCTTGGGGACACCTGTATTGAGAATGCTGGGGAGGAAGGAGCATTTGTGCATCCTGACTGTCTAAGGTGTTTCTTGTAATTGCAACACCCAGTTGCACAGTGGTGCATTTAGACCAAGGAGAAGGAGTTTGTTCACCGAGGGTTGTGGGACAATTGTGTTGAATTCCAAACAGAAATCCAGGAGCAACATTCTGACGTAAGTGTCTTTATTACCTATGTGTGTCATGGTCAGGCGCATGACAGACACTATGGCATCTTATTCAGTGGTTCTGATGGTAGGCATTCTGGTGAGCGTCCAGTGTTGCAGGAATGGAGTTTTTGTTCTATGCCATTACCATCCGTTCAAAGCACTTTGTGATGACTGGTATCGGTGCCATTGAGTGGCAGCTATTCAGTGAGAGTGTAGCTTTTGTGGCTGGTGTGTGCTGCATGCCTCAAAGCATGCACAGAAGTTGTTTAGGGTATCAGGGAGGGAGGGGAACACTGATACAGTCGACTCAGTTTTTCCTCGCGTAGTCAATAATGCCCTGATGCTCTGTTACATGTGCTAGGGATCATTAATGGATAAGTGTTCCTGAATTTTTTTTTATGGGTGGTCTTTGCCAACTTGATGAATAAGATGAGGTTCCTCCTGGCTGCACTGAGAGCTGTTCTGACTCCAGACTTGAAGGTTGTGTCCTGGCCTTTTAACAGACAGTGCACTTCTGTGTTCAGCCAGGGCTTTTGGTTGGGCTAAGAGATGACTGTCCTTGAGGTACCAATGTGATCTGCACATTCATAGATATAGCTAATGACAGATGAAGCATATACTTCAAGCTCTGTGTCTTCTCTCTATGTGGCAGCCTCCTCAAACATCTGCCAGTTAGCTCATCCAAAACAGCCCTGATGCACAGAGATTGCCTTATTAGGTCCTACAGTGATGGTCCTCGTGACTGGTTTCCTCATTTTCAGCAGTGATCAGTATACTGGGATTAATATTATGGAGGTGTGGTCAGAGAGGACAAGGTCTGTTCATATAAACATGGACCGACCTCTTAGTGGCCATAGTGACGTGTCAGTGGAATTTGGAAATTAGAAATTAGATTATGAAGATACGCAGTCCTCTTTTATTGTCACTTAGTAATGCATGCATTAAGAAATGATACAATATTTCCTCCAGTGTGATATCACAAAACACAGGACAGACCAAGACCTAAAAAAACTAACAAAACCACATGTAGTTACAACAGTGCAACAATACCATAACTTGATGAAGAAGTCCATGAGCACAGTAAAAGTTCAAAGTCTCTCAAATGTACGACATTTCACACAGACGGGAGAAGGAAGAAAAACTCTCTCTGCCGTACCCGACCACAGTCCGACTCTGAGTCACCCGAAAACTTCGATCTCTGATCAGCTCTCCGACACCGAGTACTGAGTGCCATCTCTATCCGAACGATTCGACCTCCTTCTCGGTTGCCAACAGCAGGCAAAGCCGGGGATTTTGAGGGCTTCCCTCCGAAAGATTCCCGACCGTGCAGTGACGACAGCAGCGAACAAGCGTTTCAGAAATGTTTCCAGATGTTCCTCTGTGCGTTCACGTGCCTCTCCATCAAATCAGAGTTGTCCACGGCCCCTATTTAACAGATACGATATTATTTTTCACCGAAGGGCTGCGCACGCACGGCGCGCTGCTTTCCCTCCTCCCGACATTTTGTGTAAAACAACCTGCAGGTTAGCTTCATTGAAGTCTTGTGCAATTATGAAAAATACGCTTTGATACTTGTTCTGTAAAGAGCTGATGATATTGCTCTCCCAGTGCATCTTTGTTGTGAGCACTTGGGTAGATGTAGACATTTATATAATGCCTTTCACACAAAAAAACGAGGTTTTTCACTAATGGAAATAGGAGTTCATCATTGTTGGTGGTGGTGGTGGGGTGGGGGGAGGAAGAGGTAGGGTGATACCAGGGAGGTGAAGTACAGTACATCGCCATAAAAATCCTTGACTTACGAAAAGGTTTTAAAGGACAAGCAAACAAAGGAAAGGTAAGGAGATTCAGTAAAGTTGTTCCATATCGTGGCAATTGCATAGCCTAATGTTCTACTGCCAACCATTAGATCATAGACTCAGGGGCTCTTCATCATGGCGACCATAAACTACCCATGATGCTAACTGTAAATTAATCTCATTGTTTAATTCATGGATTCCCATCAACTCCCCCCAGATTCTAAAATTCACTGACGTACTAGGAGAATTTACTGTAGACAGCCTGCATACCTTTGGAATGTTGAAAGAAGTCAGAGCACCCAAAGGAAACCCGTGTGGTCACAGGAAGAACCTGCCAACTCCACGCAGACAGCAACCAGTTTCAAATACTGAGGTAGCAGCTCCATGAGCTGAGCTTCTTTGCTGAAAAGCAGTTTACAAAATCGATACTGTTAATTGTTAACTTAAGTCCTGTTGCAGAATCTGAATTTAAATGCCAGGTTATACATTGTTGCTTCCCCAGATTTTGCTTAACCCTTTGAGTTCTTACAGCTGTTTTGATTACGGTTCAAAGATTGATAAAATATTTAAAATGAGATGTCTTTTTCTCCTTGACATACATTATTTAAATTAAGCCGGAATTAGCTGGAATAAAAATACAGGGTATCAACAGAGAATGCTTTAGTCTAAGTACATTTATTATGTGAATTATCACAACATGCACTAGATTGATTATTCTTACCAAATTTGATAACCTAGTAGATAAGAATTTCGACAGAAAACTTGTTAAATAATTCTAGCCATAAAGAATTCATAGCATCCTGAATGATAAACAACTGTTTTTTAATATATATTTATAATCAACATGTCACTTGGTGTTGTCAGCTTGTCTGTTCACCTGAGTGAAAAAAACCCCAGTGACTATTTCTGCTAACTGATCAGTCATTAAGGGACCTTGGAAGTAATTATTAATTAAAGCAGCCAAATTAATTAAAAATGACTTAAAAGTAATACTTGTGGAATGCCTTGACGCTGGATTCTGAAAGCTTATGTCATTAACATTCAAGAGCCTCAGAAATTTTCATTCAAGAGATCAAAACAGTGTTCAAATTGCAGCAAAGCTCACTGAGATCCTGAAGAACACAAGTTTCAGATTTCTGCCACATCTCCTTCCTACCACAACCACCCACACCCTCCATCTCCAATCCTATTTTCCAGCAGAACCCACATTCACTGTTTCTTCCTGACTGACATCCTTATCCCAAGCTGTTTTCCAACTTGCTCATCCAGATACATGGAACAATAATTTCAGGAGCTTGACCCGTCACAAAATCTGGAAACTTCAGACGATGGAAATCGGAGAATACAAAATGCCAGAAATTCTTATCGGGTCAGGCAGCATCTGTAAAAAGAGAATCAGAGTTAATATTTCATGTCAAAAGCCTTTTTGAAAACTGCAACTTGCTGTTTGTTGAGCAGGAGGTATGCTCTACTGTTTGCATACAGAAGTATGCAGGGAATTAAAAAATATGCTGTTATGTCACCTTTTATTTAAATATCTATGCTCCTCTCTCATATTAACATTTTATCTTTAGTATTCTCTGCCTATACCTCTTTTCCTCATATTCTGTACATATAAACTGGACGGGTCAAAGAACACTGAGGCTGTCTACAAGAAGGGGCAGAGACGTCTCTATTTCCTGAGGAGACTGAGGTCCTTTAACATCTGCCGGACGATGCTGAGGATGTTCTATGAGTCTGTGGTGGCCAGTGCTATCATGTTTGCTGTTGTGTGCTGGGGCAGCAGGCTGAGGGTAGCAGACACCAACAGAATCAACAAACTCATTCGTAAGGCCAGTGATGTTGTGGGGATAGAACTGGACTCTCTCACGGTGGTATCTGAAAAGAGGATGCTGTCCAAGTTGCGTGCCATCTTGGACAATGTCTCCCATCCACTACATAATGTACTGGTTGGGCACAGGAGTACATTCAGCCAGAGACTCATTCCACTGAGATGCAATACAGAGTGTCATAGGAAGTCATTCCTGCCTGTGGCCATCAAACTTTACAACTCCTCCCTTGGAGGGTCAGACACCCTGAGCCAATAGGCTGGTCCTGGACTTATTTCCTGGCATAATTCACATATTACTATTTAACTATTTATGGTGTTATTACTATTTATTATTTACGGTGCAACTGTAACGAAAACCAATTTCCCCCGGGATCAATAAAGTATAACTATGACTATGACTAGCAAAAGTACGAGTGAAATTTTAACTCCTCTTTCCCATTGGGTCCATAGTTAAAATTTCTATGCAAAGACTTACTTGATAACTATCAGTCTGCATGTTAATTTGGACTTCTTATGAGGAGACCAAGGTTTTATTAATATGTGTCTATCAGACTGCTACTTTGCTACTAAAAACATAATATGAGCTTAGTTGATATATATTGAAATGACAATTTAATCGTCTATTGAGCAGGCACTTGCTGTGGAAATCTTTTTCATTACAGCCAATCAGGGAAGAAATGGAGGCCTCTTAAGGTAATTATAAATTTTAAGGTAGCAGGAAGAGCATAATATCTGATTCTCCACAGCCACATATTCCTCCTGAATATGTTCCCACTGAATTTGGACAACTAGCCAACAGTGAAAAGATTATCAACCTTAAAACAATGATATTCATCAACTTTTATTATATACTCAGAGCAGAGCCCCAAATCATCTCATCCATGTATATTATTTTCAAATCATTGTGTAAATCATCTGAATAGAAACATCTTTAACCATTCTGAGACCACTGGGGCTTTTCACAGAGCAAAGTAAGAGCTTTACTTGTCTGGGATAAAAGTAACAGGAAAGATTGTAGCTCATAATGCAAGAGACAGTGGTAAGAGCTAAGTACTAGGATGTCAGGAATGAGAGTAGCATGTCTATACTCAGCAGGCTTCCATTCAGCCTATGGACTCCTGATACATTTGAGGTTCAGCAGAGTGAATTTGCTGTGCCAAATTCAGTGCACACATAGCTCACAAGAATGATGCCAGATGTGTATGTGAAGAACCTTTCCAAAAGAGAAAGGAAGCCATATAATAAAAACAAAAGACTTTTTTATATGATGGATTATTTATAGCATACTTCCTCATTGATGACAGTACTCACCGGGATGAAATAGGTTACTGAGTACTATTTCTGCTGAGAATACGCATTGCAGTCCAAGATGCTAAAGGCCTCGATATGAGTGGATTAATTGCATTGGGAGGCAAAGGAAGCATATCGCAAGGGCAAGTTTGATGGTAAAAGATAGGTGCAGAAAAGTTAATGTGTTGTTCTGTACATTATCAAATTATTAAGGCATGTAATTTTGAGAATCCGACAAACCCTGAAAATCTACAAGCCAGGATTCCGGGTGATACTCAGTGTGTATGCATTAAAAGTTGTTGTGAGTGGTTACAGCCAATGTCAATGGCAGGTTCTCATGCCGCTAGTGAAGTCTTAAATGTTTGAACACTCACTATGAGATGTCCAGTATGGTAGTCTCTTCAGAAATCAATGAAAGACACAGCTGCAATGAAATTATACAGTGGCTTGATTTTTGCTTTATTTTGTTCTTTGGTTCTGATTAATACCAACAAGGTTGCATTTATTGCTGATCTCTAGATATCCCGTAAACATATTAAAATCCAGAACATCACCTAGACTGGAACCTCATGCAGATTTTGAACTAGGTAAAGGGGACAGATTTTCTCATTATAAGGTTCAGTGCATCAATTTAGGTTTTATTTACATTGATCCAACAGTTCTGAGTGATATTTTTCATGCTTATTGATTTCAAATTCACAACTTTCATGTGAAAGCTTGAATATGTAACCATACCCAAAGAGAATTGTTGCAGCCCAAACTCACGGGATATCTTCTCCAACATGTGAGGCAGGATCTCTGCAAAAATCTCCCAATATCAAAAAAATGTTTAGATCAGTGAGGAATGTCAATCCATCTGAGAAGAATCAATTGTCTAAAACCAGCACCGTGAGGAGTATCTTTACAGTGAGAAAAAGATACAAGTGCTTGGCCACTTTTTCACTCTTTGAAGTCCTCTAGCTCCCTCAATTAAAGCACTAGTGTGTCACTTTGAATTGGCACTGAGAGTTTGTGGAAGATGACTACCCACTAAAAATACTTAAAATGCCTAACATACAAGACTTAAAAATGCAGTCAAGCAAAAGGCAAATTGGCAACTAGAAACTGAAATCTGCAATGTTTCTGACGACAAAGAAAGGATCCCTTTTTTTTGTGCATGTGTGCTTTTTGGGTCTAGGGGATAGGGGTGATTAAAGGACAGGAGGAAGGTGAGTTCAGAAATGCTGTGAGTTTAACTTAGATTACCATAATATTTTTCAGACCTTGAATGCACAATGGTATTTTCATACATATTGACATTAACAACTGGATATCATACTATTTATTTATTCATTTTTGGGACCTGTGCACTGCGGGCAAAGGTATTCCCACAGCACTTTTGAGAAGGCTGTTTCAGAGTTTACATCCAGTGACAATGAAGGGGTGATGAAGGAATCCCCTCAATAATGCATATACAACTTTAGATATTATTGAGGCAGACGACCTGCCAGGGGAGAGCCATAGTGACTAGGCTTCTGTCACTGAGTCTGGTGCTGTGGCTCAGAAGAGCAGAGGGGTGAAGAGGACTGCAGTGTCAATAGGAGATTCCTTAGTCAAGGGAACAGAGACGAGATTCTGAGGGCGCGATAGAGACACCCGGATGACATGTTGCCTCCCAGGTGTCAGGGCATAGGTAGACAAGGTGAGGAGATCCTGAAAGAGATTTTAGGGAGCTAAGTAAAGAGCTGAGAAACAGGACCTCCAAGGTAGTAATCTCTGGATTTCTGCATATGCCATGTGCCAGTGAGGACAAAAATAGGATGAGCTAGCAGGTGAATGTGAGGCTGAGGAACTGATGCAGGGGGCAAGAGTTCATATTTATAGATCACTGGGAACTCTTCTGGGGAAGGTATGACCTGTATAAATGGGATGCGTTACACCTGAACCCAAGAGGGTTCAATATACTTGTGGGCAGGTTGACTAGAGTTGTTCGACAGAGTTTAAACTAATTTAGCAGGGGGGTTGGGAACTGGAATGATAATACTGAGGATGAGGTAGTTGGTTTACAAACAGAGACAAAGTGTAGTGAGACTCCTAGCAAGCTTAGGCAAAATTGCAGTCAACAGGACGAATTGCAACGTAAAAGGCAAACAAAATTGAAAAGGAACAACAGAGGACCGAAGGTGTAATATTTGAATGTGTGCTGTAGATAGAACAAGGTAGATGAACTTGCAGCACTGTTACAGACTGGCAGGTAGGCATCACTCTTCTCTGTGGAAGACACTAGCAGTATGGTGGAAGATCCAGGTGTCAAGCATCATGAAGTGTGTGAAGTTGCCGTTACTAGGGAAAAGGTTCCTGGGAAACTGAAAGGCCTGAAGGTAGATCAGTCACCTGGACCAGATGGTGTACATCCCAGGTTTCTGAAAGAGGTGGCTGAAGAGATTGTGGAGGCATTAGAAATGATCTTTTAAAAATCACTAGATTCTGGAATGGTTCTGGAAGACTGGAAAATTGCAAATGTCACTCCACTGTTCAAGAAGGGAAAGAGGCAAAAGAAAAGAACTTATAGGACAGTTAGTGTAACCTCAGTGATTGGGAAGATATTGGAGCCAATTGCTTAAGGACGTGGTTTCAGGGTATTTGGAGACACATGATAAAATAGGCCATAGTCTGCATGCTGCATGGTTTCCTCAAGGGAAAATCTTGCCTGGCAAACCTGTTGGAATTCTTTGAAGAAATAACAAGCAGGATAGACAAAGGAGAATTTGTTGATATTGTGATCTTGGATTTTCAGAGGACATTTGACAACGTGCCACACATAAGGTTGCTTAACAATCTACGAGTCCATGGTATTACAGGAAAAATTCTAGCATGGATATAGCAATAGCATGTTGTCAGGAGGCAAAGAATGGGAAAAAGAGAGCCTTTTCTGTTTGGTTGCTGGTGACTAGTGGTGTTCCACAGGGGCCTGTGTTAGGACCGATTCTTTTTATATTATATGTCAATGATTCGGATGATGGAATTGATGGTTTTGTTGCAAAGTTTGGAGATGATACAAAGATGAGTGCAGGGGCAGGTAGTTTTGAGGAAGTAGATAGACTACAGAAGGACAGACAGATTAGGAGAATGGGCAAAAAAAATGGCAGATAGAATACAGAGTCATTAAATGTTTGGTCATGCACACTGGTAGAGGAAATAAAAGGGTAAACTATTTTCTAAATGGAGAAAACACTCAAAAATCTGAGGTGTAAAGGGAAATGTGAGTCCTTGTGCAGGTTAATTTGTCGGTTGATTCTGTGGTAAGGAAGGTAAATGCAATGTTAGCATTATTTTTAAGGGGACTGGGATATAAAAGCAGGGATGTAATGTTGAGAATTTATAAAGCACTGGTGAGGCCTCACTTGCAGTATTGTAAGTAGTTGTGTGCCCCTTATCTGAGAAAGGATGTGCTGAAACTGGAGACGGTTCAAAGGGATTTCATGAAAATGATTCCAGGGTTGAATGGCTTGTCATATGAAAAATGTCTGATGGCTCTGGGCCTGTAGTCACTAGAATTCTGAAGATTGAGGGGTTACTTAATTGAAACCTAGCAAGTAGTGAAAGGCAAACAACAGGAATTCTGCAGATGCTGGAAATTCAAGCAACACACATCAAAGTTGCTGGTGAACGCAGCAGGCCAGGCAGCATCTGTAGGAAGAGGCGCAGTCGACGTTTCAGGCTGAGACCCTTCGTCAGGACTAACTGAAGGAAGAGTGAGTAAGGGATTTGAAAGCTGGAGGGGGAGGGAGAGATGCAAAATGATAGGAGAAGACAGGAGGGGGAGGGATAGAGCCAAGAGCTGGACAGGTGATAGGCAAAAGGGGATACGAGAGGATCATGGGACAGGAGGTCCGGGAAGAAAGACGGGGGCGGTGGAGTGACCCAGAGGATGGGCAAGAGGTATATTTAGAGGGACAGTGGGAGAAAAAGGAGAGTGAGAGAAAGAATGTGTGCATAAAAATGAGTAACAGATGGGGTACGAGGGGGAGGTGGGGCCTAGCGGAAGTTAGAGAAGTCAATGTTCATGCCATCAGGTTGGAGGCTACCCAGACGGAATATAAGGTGTTGTTCCTCCAACCTGAGTGTGGCTTCATCTTTACAGTAGAGGAGGCCGTGGATAGACATGTCAGAATGGGAATGGGATGTGGAATTAAAATGTGTGGCCACTGGGAGATCCTGTTTTCTCTGGCGGACAGAGCGTAGATGTCAGCAAAGCGGTCTCCCAGTCTGCGTCAGGTCTCACCAATATATAAAAGGCCACATCGGGAGCACCGGATGCAGTATATCACCCCAGTCGACTCACAGGTGAAGTGATGCCTCACCTGGAAGGACTGTTTGGGGCCCTGAATGGTGGTAAGGGAGGAAGTGTAAGGGCATGTGTAGCACTTGTTCCGCTTACACGGATAAGTGCCAGGAGGGAGATCAGTGGGGAGGGATGGGGGGGACGAATGGACAAGGGAGATGTGTAGGGAGCGATCCCTGCGGAATGCAGAGAGAGGGGGGGGAGGGAAAGATGTGCTTAGTGGTGGGATCCCGTTGGAGGTGGCGGAAGTTACGGAGAATAATATGTTGGACCCGGAGGCTGGTGGGGTGGTAGGTGAGGACCAGGGGAACCCTATTCCTGGTGGGGTGGTGGGAGGATGGAGTGAGAGCAGATGTACGTGAAATGGGGGAGATGCGTTTAAGAGCAGAGTTGATAGTGGAGGAAGGGAAGCCCCTTTCTTTAAAAAATGAAGACATCTTCCTCGTCCTAGAATGAAAAGCCTCATCCTGAGAGCAGATGCTGCAGAGACGGAGGAATTGCGAGAAGGGGATGGCGTTTTTGCAAGACACAGGGTGAGAAGAGGAATAGTCCAGATAGCTGTGAGAGTCAGTAGGCTTATAGTAGACATCAGTGGATAAGCTGTCTTCAGAGACAGAGACAGAAAGATCTAGAAAGGGGAGGGAGGTGTCGGAAATGGACCAGGTAAACTTGAGGGCAGGGTGAAAGTTGGAGGCAAGCTTTGGTAGATTAGATTAGATTAGATTATGAGGACACTCAGTCCTCGTTTATTGTCATTTAGAAATGCATGCATTAAAAAATGATACAAGGTTCCTCCAGTATGATATCACAGAAACATAAGACAGACCAAGACTAAAACTGACAAAAACCACATAACTATAACATAAGGAGGAGAAGATGGCGGCGCGACGCAGCGCGCGCGGCCGTTCCGAATGAATATCGTATGTGTAACTAAGGGGGCCGTGCACAATCCGGATTTGATGGAGACAGCTGTGAGAGTACGGAGGAACACCTGGAGTAACTTCTGAAATGCCTGTTTCGCTGCCGCTGCTACTGTGCGATTGAGAATCTCCAGACATGAAGGCCCCAAATCCTTGGCTTTGCCTATTGCTTGTTGCCGGGGCCGGGGTTGGAACGCTGGGCAGAGATGGTGCTCAGTGCTCGGTGCTCGGTGTCAGAGAGGTGGTCAGAGGCTCGGAGTTTTCGGACGGACTCGGAGTCGGACTGTGGACAGAATCTTCCAGGATGCTGCATCGGCAAGTTAGCGGTGCTGGAGGTTTACCATCTACGTGAGATGATGGGACTTTCGAGAGACTTTGAGACTTCATCGTGCCATGGTCTGTTCTTATCAAATTACGGTATTGCTTTGCACTGTTGTAACTATATGCTATAATTATGTGGTTTTTCTTAGTTTTTAAGTCGGTTTGTCATGTGTTTTCGTGATATCATTCTGGAAAAACATTGTATCATTTCTTAATGCATGCACTACGAAATGACAATAAAAGAGGACTGCGTGTCCTCATAAACTAATCTAAAAAAAATATAGTTACAACAGGGCAAAGCAATACTGTAATTTGGTAAGAGTAGACCATGGGCAGGGTAACAAAAAGTCTCAAAGTCCCAAAAGCCCCAACATCTCACGCAGACGGTAGAAGGAAGAAACTCTCCCTGCCATGAGCTTCCAGCACCACAAACTTGCCGATGCAGCATCCTGGAAGCACCCGACTACAGTCCGACTCTGAGTCCGTCCGAAAATTTCGAGCCTCCAACCAGCCCTCCGACACCGAGCACCGAGCACCATCTCCGCCGAGTGCTTCAAACCTGGCCCCGGCCGCCAAGCAACAGGCAAAGCTGAGGATTTGGGATCTTCCCCTCCGGAGATTTCAGATCACACAGTAGCAGCGGCAGTGAAGCGGGCATTTTAGAAGTTTCACATGATGTTCCTCCATGCTCTCACGTCTGCCTCCATCAAATCAGAATTGTGCACGGCCTCCTACTTGACAGATTACAGATTTTCATCACCGGAGAGGCCGCGCGTGCTGAGTCGCACCGCCATCTTCTCCTCCTCCTTAGAGTGCATGTTGAGCGGATGTTTCCTATGGTGAGAGAGTCTAAGCCCAGAGGACACAGCCTCAGAATAGAGGAGTGTCCTTTTAGAATGGAGATGAGGAGGAATTTCTTTGGCAAGAGAGTGGTGAATCTGTGGAATCCATTGCCATAGGCAGCTGTGTAAGTCAAGTTTTTATTTAAGGTAGAGGTTGATAGATTCTTGATTGGTCAGGGCATGAAGCGATAGGTGGAGGAAGGTGGGAGCTTGGGGCTGAGAGGGAAAATGGATCAGCCGTGATGAAATGGCGGAGCAGACTTGATGGGCAAAATGATCTAATTCTGCTCCTATATCTTATGGTTTTATGGTCTTATATTTTCAAGCCAAGAGAATACTGTGCAATTTGGAAGTGATCCTGTAGACACTTGTCTTGACACGTAACTGAAATTCATGTCCATCTTGTTAGTGCAGGTCACAGATTTTGGAAGTCCTGTTGGGTTACCTTAGGCAAATGATTGCAGTAAATTTTGTAGATAGTATGCACTGGAAGGATAGTGGATGGTATAAACTCTCAGGGTGGTGGATGGATTATCAACCAGGCAAGGTGATCTGTCCTGCATGGTGTCAAGCTCCTAATGTGCATCCAGATGTGGAAAATATTTTGTTTTAACTCCTGATTGGTGTCTCAAGACCGGCAACAATGAATATCAATTGAGTCAGGTTTTATAAAAACAAGCAAACATTTATTAAACTCTGCTCAACAATAGCAAAAAAAATATTCAAATGACTAATTTAACTGGAAGTTAACTGCTATACGGCAACGCTGGAACAGTTCTTAAAAGGGTAAATGTGAAAACAGTTCTTAAAGTGGTAAATTCGAACACAGTTCTTAGAATAGTAAATTCAAAAGTCCAAGAGATTTATACATTCAATTAGGAGAGACTTTCGTGAAGTAAAGAATTCCTCGAAGACATGACGTTACTGCTGACCCCAGCCGGAATCTGCCTTGTCCGTAGGATTCACGACAACAGAAGTAAAATGGTTTAAAGGAACTCACCTTTTCCTCTGGAGAATAGACACTGTGCAATCCTTCCTGCTTTGGCACTATTTCTTGATCGAAGATTCAATAAAAGTCGATCCTCTCCAAAACCGCCGAACAATATCAGCATTACTCGACTCGGCAAATTCCTGTACTTTGGTAAGGTCTTTACTCTCCAATACTACTTACAATAGAAAGTAGAACTCCACTTTAAAATGAAACTGTATCATAAGATGAATACGCAGCATAACGGAGTATCTGATGAATTAAATAACAAACTAAACTTAAAACTCAACTGGAAAATCTAACTGCATCACACCAGGGGTCTCCCTTTATATACCTGGTGAGAATATGTCATCACGTGACCTCACATCGGTGGGAAAATTACATCATGTGACCTCAAGACCATTACATCATGGTCATAAGACAGTCACAAGATACCCATGAGGTATGTAACACCTCCCTCCAAAAAAAAATTTGGTCTTTTAAGGAGAAAAAGTTTAACAATTAACTATTTGCAAAAAAATACAAATGTATAAAATTTACAACTTACACAATATACACAGTATTATCATACAGCATCTTGCAAACTAATGTACAGTAGCAGTGTTACTAATGTTAAAATACCACTCCAAAAAAAGTTTACATTGTACATTTAACATCTAGATAGACAATCAGCGATCACATTATCCTTACCTTTAATATGAGTTATCAAAATATTATACTCCTGTAACATCAAACTCTAATTTATTAATCTTCTATTTTTGTTTTTCATCTTACTCAAAAACACTAACGGATTATGATTGGTGTAAACTATGAGTGGTTTCTGAGTAGGACCAACATACACTTCAAAATGTTGTAAAGCCAAAACAAGAGATAATAATTCCTTTTCTATTGCTGAATAACTTCTTTGATGCAAATTCAATTTCTTAGAAAAGTAAGCTACCGGACGATCAACTTCATCACCCTCATCCCTTTGAAGTAACACTACTCCTGCAGCTTCATCACTAGCATCTACAACTAATGAAAATGGTTTTTCAAAGTCAGGGGATTTGAGCACAGGTTGACTACATAGTATAGTTTTCAATTTATCAAAGGCCTCTTGACAAGGCTCTCTCCAAACAAACTTTTCATTTTTCTTCAAGAGGTTAGTTCATGGAAGAGCAATGTTCGCAAAATTCTTACAAAATTTCCGGTAATATCCTAACATACCCAAGAATCTTCTGAGAGTTTTCTTACCAGTTGGAGTGGGTACTTCTAAAATTGCCTGAACTTTTGCCTAAACAGGAGCTAATTTTCCTTGACCCACAACATAACCAAAGTAGGTCACCATAGCGTGATCAATTTCACTTCTAGCTAAGTTAATAGTTAAGTTAGCTTTTGAAAGTCTTTCAAATAGTTTCTCCACCACAGTAATATGTCCTTTCCAAGTATTATTTCCTGTAACTAAATCATCAATATAGGCATCTGTATGTTTTAACCCATGAATCACACTATTAATCATCTACTGGAAAGTACCTGGTGCATTCTTCATCCCAAATGGAAGAACATTATATTCATATAACCCTGATGGGGTTACAAATGCAGAAATTTCTCTACCTCTATCTGTCAATGGAACACACCAATAACCTTTTAACAAATCAATCTTTGTTAGGAACTTTGCTTGTCCAACTTTATCCACACTATCATCTACCCTAGGGATTGGATATGCATCAGTTTTTGTCACAGCATTCAACTTCTTGTAATCTGTACAAAACCGAATACTATTGTCTGGCTTAGGCACCATAACACACCATGAACTCCAATTTGAATTAGAAGGTCTAATCATATTGTTCTCTAACTTATACTTAATTTCTTGTTCAGAAAGTTCACATGTTTCCCTGTTCATCCGATATGGATGTTGTTTTATTGGCTTTGTATTTCCAACATCTACATCATGCAAAACTACGGTGGTTCTCCTAGGAACGTCTGGAAATAAATCCCTATATTTAAAAATTAACTGTTTCATCTGCTCTCTCTGCTCTGGCTGTAAATGAGCTAATTTCTCATCAATATTTTCCAGAATTGTGGAGTCTGGCAGAAATAATGTTGGGTTTAAAATTAGTTTCAAATGAATCATCCATTAAGTTTCCAGTGGGATCAAGCGCATTATTATTGACCACAACAGTCATAGTAGCAGTCTGTCTCTCATAATATGGTTTTATCATATTTATATGACACAGCTGTGTTGCCTTTCTTCGATCTGGGGTTTTTATCACGTAATCCACATCACTTTAGATTTAATCTCATAAGGACAATGAAATTTAGCTTGTAATGGGTTCATTTTCACCAGGAAAAGAACCAACACCTTATCTCCAGACTTAAATGACCTCATTCTAGCTTCCTTATCATACCAAATCTTCATTTTCTCCTGAGCCGATTTTAAATTTTCCTTGGCTAATCTACAAGCTTTATGTAATCTTTCCTTGAATTTTAAAACATAATCCAGCAAATTAGTGTGTACCTCTTTATTAGTCCACTGTTCTTTCAACAAGGCCAAAGGTCCTCGAACTCTATGCCCAGATACAAGTTCAAAAGGACTAAAACCTAATGATTCCTGCACTGGCTCCTGTACTGCAAGAAGTAATAAATGTACACCTTCATCCCAGTCCTTTTCATTTTCCACACAATACGTCTTAATCATAGCTTTAAGGGTAGAATGGATTCTCTCCAAGGCTCTTTCGATTCTGAATGATATGCAGATGAGGTAATCTTTCTTGCTCCCAGTTTATAAATTACCTGCTGAAACAATCCAGACATAAAAGTATTACCTTGCTCAGATTGTATTTCCTTAGGCAACCCAAAAGAAGTAAAGAATTTCATAAGAGCCTTTGTCACAGTTTTGGCTGTTAAATTCCTAAGAAGTATTGCCTCTGGAAACTTAGATACTGTGCACATAATGGTCAGCAAATATTGATGTCCAGTTTTAGTTTTTGGCAATGGGCCTACACAATCTACAATAATTTTGGAAAATGGCTACCAAATGCTGGAATCAGTTGCAGTGGTGCCACTGGAGTAACTTAATTAGGTTTACCCACGATTTGACAAGTATGACACGTCCTGCAAAATGTTGCCACATCTTTTCTTAAACTAGGCTAGTAAAAATGTTTAAAAAACCTTGTTCATAGTTTTCATTATACCTTGATGGCCACCCAAAGACATACTATGAGCCATAGTTAATATCTCATTTCGATAAACTTTAGGAACTACTACCTGGTGAGTAACTTCCCATTCATCACTTGCGGGATTTGTAGGTGACCTCCACGTCTTCATTAATACTCCCTTTTCAAAATAATATCCTACTGGCACCTCCTCAACTTCACTATCTGGAAGAGCTTGTTCCTTTAATTTGACTATCTCAGGATCTCTACCCTGCTCTGCTGTCATCTCCTTCCGAGATAAAGACAAATCTTCATGGTCAGACTTACTACAATAATCTAGAACAAGTAATGAAAGTAAGAAAGTTTCTGACACATCCTCAAAATTCAAATCCCAAGTTGAACAGTCATGGGTAACAGACCCATCCTGCACATCAGTCTTTTTAGCCATAGCTCAGGTTACAACACAGGAAGAATCTGTGTTAGAATCCCTCTGTGGTTCCTCAGAAATAGGCTTTATTGTCAAATGCACTTCATGAAAAACTTGTCCATCTGCTAAGTCATTCCCTAACAATAGAGAAACATCATTCATGGGTAAACTGGATTGTAGTCCTACTTTAACAGGCCCTGTAACTAACCCTGACCTTAAATTTACTCTATGCAGTTGTCCCGGCATAAGGGCACTCCCAACTCCTCTTATATAGTTTACCTCACTAATGTCACATTCATCACTAAACATTAGAACACTGTCTAATATATGTGATTGAGAAGCTCCGGTATCTCTAAGGATTCTTATTGGCACTGGAGTGGATCCCTCTTTCAAGGATACAAATCTCTGGGTTATAAAATGTTCATATCCCCTCTTAACTTGGTCAGACTCTGACAAAACTTCATTCACATTTATCAAACTCTGTGGATTTACAAGTGTTTGAAAATGCTGCACACAAGCATCTGGGACTGCTTCCTTCTCTTTCTTTTTCAATTGAAAACAGTTAGCTATTACATGTCCAGGTTTCTTACAATAATTACAAATAGGACCAAAATGTCCTTCCTTCACATGTTTCCCTTCATCCTTGCCTTTCTCACTAACTTCATATTTAATTTCTGGTTTACCTTGACTCTCTGTGCTATTTTTCTTTTTAAAAGTTCTACCGGGAGAAAATTTACTCTTATGAATTAAAGCTTACTCATCAGCTAATTTAGCAGATTCCTGCAATGTAGCAGTGTCCCTTTCATTTAAGTATGTCCTTACTTCAACAGGAATGCTCCTTTTAAATTCCTCCAGTAAAATCAACTCTTTTAATTTATTATACTCCCCACTCTCATTTTTAGAGGAAACCCATCTCTCAAAACACACAGATTTCTCATAGGCAAATTCCCATAAGTTTTTTCCACAGATTTCTTCAAATTTCTGAATCGTTCTCTATAAGCTTCTGGAACCAGTTCATACGCTTTCAATATACGCTGCTTCACAATATCATAATCAAGTGCTTGCTCAGCAGTTAAAGCTGTATAAACTTGTTGTGCCTCGCCTCTAATTACACTTTGTAACATCACTGGCTATCTATCTTTTGGCCACCCTGAACTCAGAGCAACAATTTCAAAATGTTGGAAATAATTGTCCACTTCTGTTTCATTAAACGGAAAAGCCAAAATAGCCTCTCGACTAGCTACAACCTGTTTCCTAGAACCAGAGGATTTATTCTCAGACTTTAATTTCTCCATCTCTAGATCAAATTTCCACTGTTTCTCTGCTTCTCTTTCTTCAAATTCCCTTTTCCTATGGGCTTCTCTAGCCTCAAATTCTTTATGTTTATTTTCAGCTTCAAACCGACTTTTTTTCCAAATCAGCTTCTAATTACTTTAACTTTATTTGTTCAATATGTAGCTGCATCTCTAGATTACTCAATGGAAACATATCTAACACTTCTTCATCAAAAACACCCAATTCTTTATAGTGTGCCATGATTTTACTCTGAGTTACTAGCTTTGTTGTAACCTTTGTAATTCCTTTAAGGTCCAACCTTCTAGCAATCTGGGATACAACACCCTTTCTCGCCTTCGCCAAAAACTCCGGGTCTGGCGATTCCATAAATTCGTCAATATTCATTGCTGCCGAATACCATGCACAGACCAATCAAACAAAAGAATTAGGTATTTCCCTTTTCCAAATCAGGTTGATAATTAAACAAGCACTTAAGCTCAAAATTGGAACAATCCCAGACGAGCCCCCAAATTATGTCACGTGACCGGCAACAATTAATATCAATTGAGTCAGGTTTTATAAAAACAAACAAACATTTATTAAACTCTGCTCAACAATAGCGAAAAAATATTCAAACGAGTAGTTTAACTGGAAGTTAACCGCTATACAGCAACTCTGGAACAGTTCTTAAAAGGGTAAGTGTGAAAACAGTTCTTAAAATGGTAAATTCGAACGCAGTTCGTAGAATGGTAAATTTGAAAGTCCAAAAGATTTATACAGTCAATTAGGAGAGACTTTCTTGAAGTAAAGAATTCCTCGAAGACTGACATTACTGTTGATCCCAGCCGGAACCTGCCTTGTCCGTAGGATTCACGACGACGGAAATAAAACGGTTTAAAGGAACTAACCTTTTCCTCTGGAGAATAGACACTGTGCAATCCTTCCTGCTTTAGCAGAGGATATCTCAACATGCAGGTCACTATTTCTTGAACGAAGATTCAATAAAGATCAATCCTTTCCAAAACCGCCGAACGATATCAGCGTTACTCGACTCGGCAAATTCCTGTACTTTGGTAAGGTCTTCACTCTCCAATACTACTTACAATAGAAAGTAGAACTCCACTTTAAAATGAAACTGCGTCATAAGACGAACACGCAGCATAACGGAGTATCTGATGAATTAAGTAATGAACTAAACTTAAATCTCAACTGGAAAAACTAACTGCATCACACCAGGGGTCTCCCTTTATATACCTGGTGAGAACATGTCATCATGTGACCTCACATCGGCTGAAAAATTACATCATGTGACCTCCACAAGACCATTCCTTCATGGTAATAAGACAGTCACAAGATACTCATGAGGTATGTAACACAGGGAAATCATGCTTGCATTCTCTGAGGTTGGACCTCGTAGAATAGATGAGGGGGAGCCAGTAGGTATAGCACATTTCAATTATCAGAAGGCTTCAGAAAACAAACATTGGAAATAAGCAAGTCTTTCCCTGGTTGAGAGATTAAGTCCTATAGGATACTGAAGGGATTGGTGCTTGTGCTCCAACTTGTCAAAATCTAAATCAATGATCTAAGTGAGAGGATCAAATGTAGTGTTTTAATTTTGTTAACCTCCTCAGAAAAGGAAAAGGATATGTTCAAGTTCAAGGAACACACACAAGATGCTGCAGGAACTCAGCAGGTCAGGCAGCATATATGGAAAGGAGTATACAGTCAATGTTTTGGGCCAAGAACCTTCATCGGGACTGGAGAAAGAAGATGAGGAGTCAGAGTAAGAAGGTTGGTGGATGGGAGGAAGAATTACAAGGTAGTCAGTGATAGGTGAAACCAGGAAAGAGGAAGGGAGGAAGTAAAGAGCTGGGAAGTCAAATGGTGAAAGAGAAAAAAGGCTGGAGTTGGGGGAGTCTGACAGGAAAGGACAGAAGGCCTTGGAGGAAGAGAAATGGGGGCAGAGCACCAGAGGGAGCTGAAGGGCAGGTAAGGAGATGGGTGAGAGAGGGAAATGGGAATGATGAAGGTGGGGGGTGTCATTACGAGAAGTTCAAGAAATTGATGTTCATGTCATCAGGTTGGAGGTTACTCAGACGGAATATAAGGTGTTGCTCCTCCAACCTGAGTGTGTCCTTATCATGGTAGTAGAGCAGGCCATGGCCTGTTGAATTACTCCGGCATTTTGTATGTGTTGCTCAGACTTCCAGCATCTGCAGATTTTCTCTTATTTATGTTCAAGTTCAGTTTATGCTCATTCAACCATACACATGTATACTGTCAAATATTGTTAACTCTAAAGTTCAATCAAGTGATGTGGAAGACCAATTGAAAATCTTACTGATAACTATGTGGTGACCAGGGTGGACCTAAATGAACACGATTTGCACGGTATATATGGGTCATACACACAACACATAAAGTAATTTTGTCAGGACCACTGACAAAATGTCATTGATCTGAAACACAAATTTGTTTTTTCTCTCCACAAAAGCTGTTAGATCTGTTGAGTATTCTCATTTCAAATTTCCAGGAAATGTAGGGTTTTTTTTACTCTTTCCTGCAAAGTTTATCCATTTTGAATAAACAATTATCTGCTCAAAGCTCTTCAGAATTGATTACTACCTTCTATTAATGACAATTCCTCCGTCTCCGCTGCATCTGCTCTCAGGATGAGGCATTTCATTCTAGGACGAGGGAGATGTCTTCATTTTTTAAAGAAAGGGGCTTCCCTTCCTCCACTATCAACTCTGCTCTTAAACGCATCTCCCCCATTTCACGTACATCTGCTCTCACTCCATCCTCCCGCCACCCCACTAGGAATAGGGTTCCCCTGGTCCTCACCTACCACCCCACCAGCCTCCGGGTCCAACATATTATTCTCCATAACTTCCACCACCTCCAACGGGATCCCACCACTAAGCACATCTTTTCCTCCCCCTCCTCTCTGCATTCCGCAGGGATCGCTCCCTACACAACTCCCTTGTCCATTCATCCCCCCCATCCCTCCCCACTGATCTCCCTCCTGGCACTTATCCGTGTAAGCGGAACAAGTGCTACACATGCCCTTACACTTCCTCCCTTACCACCATTCAGGGCCCCAAACAGTCCTTCCAGGTGAGGCAACATTTCACCTGTGAGTCGACTGGGGTGATATACTGCGTCCGGTGCTCCCGATGTGGCCTTTTATATATTGGCGAGACCCGACGCAGACTGGGAGACCGCTTTGCTGAACATCTACGCTCTGTCCGCCAGAGAAAGCAGGATCTCCCAGTGGCCACACATTTTAATTCCACATCCCATTCCCATTCTGACATGTCTATCCACGGCCTCCTCTACTGTAAAGATGAAGCCACACTCAGGTTGGAGGAACAACACCTTATATTCTGTCTGGGTAGCCTCCAACCTGATGGCATGAACATCGACTTCTCTAAGTTCCGCTAGGCCCCACCTCCCCCTCGTACCCCATCTGTTATTTTTATGCACACATTCTTTCTCTCACTCTCCTTTTTCTCCCTCTGTCCCTCTGAATATACCTCTTGCCCATCCTCTGGGTCCCCTCCCCCCCTTGTCTTTCTTCCCGGACCTCCTGTCCCATGATCCTCTCGTATCCCCTTTTGCCAATCACCTGTCCAGCTCTTGGCTCCATCCCTCCCCCTCCTGTCTTCTCCTATCATTTTGGATCTCCCCCTCCCCCTCCAACTTTCAAATCCCTTACTCACTCTTCCTTCAGTTAGTCCTGACGAAGGGTCTCGGCCTGAAACGTCGACTGCACCTCTTCCTACAGATGCTGCCTGGCCTGCTGCGTTCACCAGCAACTTTGATATGTGTTGCTTCTATTAATGGAGTTTGGTTTCACAGTTTTCCAGAAATGGAAACATTTTGCCCATTCATAACTTTAAGAGCTCTTAACAGAAAACACTAAAGAAAAATAGCCCCAGCTTGTTAAATTGTAAATATTTCATGACAGCTATAATCTCTCAGATTTGAGATTATCTTTGATAATCTTTATTGCAATTTCATCTGTGCTCCTTTGTCATTTTAACAGTATGGAGGCTATAACTGTGCATAATATTTTTGTTACATTGCCCAGATGAGAATCCCATTCAAATTTAAGATTACTTTACTTGATTTGAATTTAATTGCCCTGGAAATAAATTGCATTGCTTTGCTAGGATTTTTATTTATTTTCAGACTTGTTATGTTGCTTTATTCACACATATTTTCCTTTCAGTTTCTCATTTTCTAAAGCACAAGTGATGTTACTATTTTCACATTGATATGCATCTCCTTAGGATAAATAAGTTATTTCTGAAATTCCTTCTGCTTAGTGATATACTGTAATTGATAGCTGCCACAACACCTTCAGTTGCCAAGGGCAGGCCAATTACATATTTCCTTGTTAATTGATAAAACAGGTGGAATGGGATTTAAAGAGGAGGATGGGATGTTTTGTTAGCAAGAATTAAAGTTGAACAAGAAGCCAGTTACAAAAAGTTAACAAGTCATTTAAATTGCATAATTATTAAAAGTTAATTAAGTAGGCTTTATGATGTGCAAATTATTTCAGGTATGGTTTAGTGCTTACATAGGAAAACAATACTGAGTGACCTAGAGGAGTTTATGAATTTAAAATTTAATTATGTTTTTAACATGGGAGGCCAAAAATTAAGTATGGAATGGAGGTAGTAATATGACAATTTATCACAATGTGACCTCAGCATCAGCAACTTGAAAGCTTAATCAGGTGATGTGGAAGACCTATTGAAAAATGATAACTATGTGGTAACCATGCAGGACCTAAATGGACACGAACAAAAATTATACGAATTATAAAGAATCTACTGAAGTAGGGAAATGTCAGCAAGATCATTCACTTCAAGTGAAATGAAGCAAGATTATGAAAATTGTATTCCATTTTGTATGATAATAATGAAACTGTAATGCACAAAAGCATTTCCACAGCAATGTATTATCCAGATGGATTAGTGTTACTTCCAGAAGCTCTTCATAAACCAAGGAGAATCCAGTGGTCTGCAAAACGTATCTGAAGAGTTCTGCTGCCATCACCTATAATTGTGCCCCTCTAAAGTCTATGATGTCGTCTGATCCACAGAAAAAATAGATTTTAGTGTGGTTGATGGGGAAATATATCAAGTGGCAAGAATGAAGTGTAGATAAAAAGACAGTCAGTGGGAGTTATGAGTGGGTGCAGAGAGGAGGTTGAGCAAATAAAGTATCATTCCTAAATTATTTAGTGCCAGCCTTCCAATGGTAGTTGTTAGAATTCTTCATACTCAAGTAGGTAATCAGTTATCTCCATAAAACTGTTGTGAGAAATGATAAAACAGATATTGGTCAATAATGGTCAGAAATGTAGTCATTACATTTGTGCAATCAAACAGGTCATTTATCTGAATTATTAAACATGTACAGGCATCAATCCGAATTGTACACTACTTGTTAATCAAGTAGTGAGACCATGGAAACTGTACAGATTGAAAAGGAGGAGGTGCTTGCTGTCTTGAGGAAAATTAAAGTGGATAAATCCCTGGGACCTGACAGAGTGTTCCCTCGGACCTTGAAGGAGATTAGTGTTGAAATTGCAGGAGCCCTGGCAGAAATATTTAAAATGTCGCTGTCTACGGGTGAAGTGCCGGAGGATTGGAGAGTGGCTCATGTTGTTCCGTTGTTTAAAAAAGGATCGAAAAGTAATCCAGGAAATTATAGGCCGGTGAGTTTAACGTCAGTAGTAGGTAAGTTATTGGAGGGAGTACTAAGAGACAGAATCTACAAGCATTTGGATAGACAGGGGCTTGTTAGGGAGAGTCAACATGGCTTTGTGCGTGGTAGGTCATGTTTGACCAATCTGTTGGAGTTTTTCGAGGAGGTTACCAGGAAAGTGGATGAAGGGAAGGCAGTGGATATTGTCTACATGGACTTCAGTAAGGCCTTTGACAAGGTCCCACATGGGAGGTTAGTTAGGAAAATTCAGTCGCTAGGTATACATGGAGAGGTGGTAAATTGGATTAGACATTGGCTCGATGGAAGAAGCCAGAGAGTGGTGGTAGAGAATTGCTTCTCTGAGTGGAGGCCTGTGACTAGTGGTGTGCCACAGGGATCAGTGCTGGGTCCATTGTTATTTGTCATCTATATCAATGATCTGGATGATAATGTGGTAAATTGGATCAGCAAGTTTGCTGATGGTACAAAGATTTGAGGTGTAGTAGACAGTGAGGAAGGTTTTCAGAGCCTGCATAGGGACTTGGACCAGCTGGAAAAATGGGCTGAAAAATGGCAGATGGAGTTTAATACTGACAAGTGTGAGGTATTGCACGTTGGAAGGACAAACCAAGGTAGAACATACAGGGTTAATGGTAAGGCACTGAGGAGTGCAGTGGAACAGAGGGATCTGGGAATACAGATACAAAATTCCCTAAAAGTGGCGTCACAGGTAGATAGGGTCGTAAAGAGAGCTTTTGGTACATTGGTCTTTATTAATCAAAGTTTTGAGTATAAGAGCTGGAATGTTATGATGAGGTTGTATAAGGCATTGGTGAGGCCGAATCTGGAGTATTGTGTTCAATTTTGGTCACCAAATTACAGGAGGGATATAAATAAGGTTGAAAGAGTGCAGAGAAGGTTTACAAGGATGTTGCCGGGACTTGAGAAACTCAGTTACAGAGGAAGGTTGAATAGGTTAGGACTTTATTCCCTGGAGCATAGAAGAATGAGGGGAGATTTGATAGAGGTATATAAAATTATGATGGGTATAGATAGAGTGAATGCAAGCAGGCTTTTTCAAATGAGGCAAGGGGAGAAAAAAACCAGAGGACATGGGTTAAGGGTGAGGGGGGAAAAGTTTAAAGGGAACATTAGGGGGGGCTTCTTCACACAGAGAGTGGTGGGAGTATGGAATGAGCTGCCAGACGAGGTGGTAAATGCGGGTTCTTTTTTAACATTTAAGAATAAATTGGACAGATACATGGATGGGAGGTGTATGGAGGGATATGGTCCGTGTGCAGGTCAGTGGGACTAGGCAGAAAATGGTTCGGCACAGCCAAGAAGGGCCAAAGGGCCTGTTTCTGTGCTGTAGTTTCTATGGTTCTATGGTTCTATGGTTATATCTTACCAACCATAAGTCGCAATTATGCTAACTCTGTAGTTTGTAAACCAACCACTCTTTTATCCACATCAATATGTTTCCTTTCACCATGTTTTATTTTCCATGGTGATCTTTGATTCCTTTATTAATTTAACACCATTCTTTTATGATTTTATATTGTAAATTAACCAAGTAACTCAGAAACAGTTATTTCTTCTTTAACATTTGTGGTTTAATACCAATTTGCCAAACACAACTTTTATCATCATTTTTTATTATATATCTGTAATGTAATGTCAGTTGTGACAAGAACTTATGTTCAAAATGCATTAATAAACAAGGCCATTGTGGATCCCATAAATCACTCCTCCAAATGCCCAACTCCTCCTGATGACAGAAAAGATAGTTGTGTAAGCTGTGAAAAGGATAAAAGGGATTACAAGTAAATAGGTTAAGGGACTGGGCAAAGATCTGGCAAAGGGTATAACGTTGAAAAATTAAGACAAGCATATTATTTAAATGCTGAGAGATCACCAAGTATTGAAATACAAATGAGAACTTGATAGAAATGTACAAAATGATTAAACGCATTGATAGAGTGGACATATAGCACCTTTTCCCAAGAGTGTACATGTGTAATATGAGAGGCAGAACTGTAAGGTGATTGGAGGAAAGTTTATGAGGGATGTCAGAGGTTGTGTGGAACATGCTGCCAGAGGTGATAGTAGTGGTGGATACATTAAGAATATTTAAGAACCACTTAGGCATGCAAATGAAAGAAGAATGGAGAAGGAAGTGTAAAATTAATCTTGGAGTAGGTTAAAAGGTCAGCACAAAATCATGGGCAGAAGGACCTGTACTGTGCTGTACTGTGCTATGTTTTATGCTGTAAATGGTGATAGGAGTTGAAAATCTCAGCACAGGGAACTGTGAAGGAGGGGTATACTGAAAGATGCAGTTGCAATAAGCCTATTAAATAACTCCCTAGTATGATAAAATGGACTCTCAATCTAGGAAAAAAAGAGACAAATTGCCTTTCAACTCACGAGAGAGCATAGGCCATCAACTTTTTGCTGTTGATGTTTCTGTAGCAGGCAATTTCTTTTTCATGAGGTCCAGTTGCTAGCTCAATGCTCAACCTAGCACAGATGGAAAGCATGCATGGGAGCCACTGGATTCGAACTCAGGACCTTCTGCCCCAAAGTTCAGCGCTGATGCCACTACGCCATCAACGCCACTCCGCAGCTTTCTCACCATAACCATTGATGCCCTGTACAATCAAGGACCTATCAAGCTCTGCCTTAAATGCACACAACAACCTGGCTTCCACAGCTGCCTATGGTAATAAATTCCACAAACTTACCACCCTCTGGCTGAAGAAATTTCTCCACATCTCTGTTTTAAATGGACGCCATTCTATCCTGAGGCTGTGCCCACTTGCCCTAGACTCCCCCAACATGGGAAATACCCTTTCCACATCTCCTCCACCTAGGCCGTTCAACATTTGAAAGGTTTCAAAAGATCTCCCCCCCCACCATCCTTCTAAATACTGGCGAGAACAGAAACAGAACCACAGCTATCAAACGTTCTATGTATGATAACCCTTTCATTCCCGGAATCATCTTTGTGAACCTCCAATAAACCCTCTCCAATGCCAGCACATCTTTTTTTAGATGAGGAGCCCAAAACTGTTCATAATACTCAAGGTGAGTCCTTATCAGTGTCATCAGCATCACATTCCTGCTCTTGTATTCTAGATATCTTGAAATGAATTCTAAAATTACATTTGCCTTCCTCACCACCGACTTAACCTGCAAGTTATCCTTTCGGGTGTTCTGCACAAGGACTCCCAAATCCCTTTGCAACTCAGATTTTTGGATTTTCTCCCCATTTAGAAAATAGTTTGTACATTTATATCTACTACCAAAGTACATGACCATGCATTTTCCAACATTTTATTTCATTTGCCACTCTTGCACATTCTCCTAACCCAAGTCTTTCTGCTGCCTACCTGTTCCCTCAACACTACCTGCCCCTGCACTAATCCTCGTATCATCTGCTATCTTGGCAATAACAAATCATTGTTATACAGCATAAAAAAGAAGTGGTTCCAGCACAGAACCCTGTGGAACACCATTATCCACTGGCAGCCAACTAGAAAAGGATCCTTTTATTCCCACTCACTGCTTCCTACCAGCCAGCCAATGCTCTAACCATGCCAGTAAATTTCCTGTAATACTGCAGGCTCTTAAATTGGTAAGCAGCCTCATGTGTGGCGCCTTGTCAAAGGTCTTCTGAAATATACTACATACACTGCATCCCCTTTATCTATCCTACGTGTAACCACCTCAAAGAATTCCAGCAGGTTCGACAGGCAAGATTTTCCCTTCAGGAAACCATGCTGACTTTGTCTTGTCTTCTGTCACCATGTACTCCATAACCTCAACCTTAACAATTGACTCAAACATCTTCCCAACCACAGAGGTCAGGCTAACTGGTCTATAATTTCCTTTCTGCTGCCTTCCTCCTTTCTTAAAGAGTGGAGTGACATTTGCAATTTTCCAGTCCTCTGGCACCATGCCAGAGTCACTGATTTTTGAAAGATCATTTCTAATGCCACCACAATCTCTAACGCTACCTCTTTCAGAACATAGGGTGCAATTCATCTGGTCTGGGTGATTTATGTACCCTTAGGACTTTCAGCTTTTTGAGCATCTTCTCCCTTGTAAAAGTAACTGCACTCACTTCTCTTCCCTCACATCCTTTAGCATCTGACACAGTGCGAGTGTCTTCTACTGCGAAAACTGATGCAAAATACTCATTTATCTCATCTGCTATCTCCTTGGGCCCCGTTATTATTTCTCCAGCCTTATTTTCTAGTGGTCCTATATCCTCTCTCATCTCTGTTCTATTTTTTACATACTTGATAAAGCTTTTACTATCCACTTTGATATTGCTTGCCAGCTTGTCTTCATATTTTGTATTTTCCCTCCTAATGATTCTTTTCATTACTCTGTAGGATTTTAAAAACTTCCCAATTATCTGTCCTCCCACTAATTTTTGCTTTGCTGTATGCCCTCTCTTTTGCTTTTACATTACTTTGACTTCCCTTGTCAGGCATGGTTGTACTATTTTGACATTTGAGTATTTCTTCATTTTTGGAATACATCTATCCTATACCATCCTTATTTTTCCCAGAACTCACACCATTGCTGCTCTGCTGATATCCCTGCCAGCATCTCCTTCCTATTTACTTTGGCCAACTCCTCTCTCATACCACTGTTATTTCCTTTACTTCACTGAAATATTGCCATGTGAGACATTACTTTCTCCCTATCAAATTTCAAGTTGAACTCAATCATATTGTGATCACTAGTTCCCAAATGTGTTGGCACGTGGCCAAGTGGTTAAGGTGTTGGTCTAGTGATCTGAAGGTCACTAGTTCAAGCCTCAGCTGAGGCAGCGTGTTGTGTCCTTGATTGAGGCACTTAACCACACATTACTCTGCGACGACAACAGTGCCAAGCTGTATGGGTCCTAGTGCCCTTCCCTTGGACAACATCAGTGCCTTGGAGAGGAGAGACTTGCAGCATGGGCAACTGCCGGTCTTCCATACAACCTTGCCCAGGCCTCAGTCAACATCGAAATCGATGGACAGCCAAAGAGAGGAAGAAGTTCCTAAATGTTCTTCTACCTTTAGCTCCATAATCACCTCCGGTTCATTACATAATACTCAATCCAGTATAGCTGATACCCTGGTAGGCTCAATGACAAACTGCTCTAAAAAGCCATATCATAGGTGTTCAATGAAGTCACTCTCTTAAAATCCATTCCCAACCTGATTTTCCCAATCGATCTGCATATTCAAATCTCTCATGACTATGATAACATTGCCTTTTGACACTCCTTTTCTATTTCCTATGGTCCATATCCCAGCTACTGTTGGGAAACCTATAACTGCCAACACTGTCCTTTTACCCTTTGAGTTTCTTAACTCAACCCACAAAGATTCAACATCTTCCAATCCTATGTCACATCTTTCTACTAATTTGACATCATTCTTTACCAGCAGGGCCACACCACCCCCTCTGCCTACCATCCTATCCCTCCTATACAACGTGTAACCTTGGACATTTCACTCCCAACTACAACCATCCTTCTGCCATGATTCAGTGATGGTTACAACATCATATCTGACAATTGGTAATAGTGCACCTTGCTTCTAATACTCTTTGCATTGAAATATAACACTTTGAGTACTATATTTGTTACCTTTTTTGATTTTGCATTCTTAATACACTGATACGCACTCTGCTAGCTGCAATTATATCCTATCATCTGCCTGCCCTTCCTGACGGTCTGATTGCATGCTATCTTTGCTTTTTTACTATCTTTCCTATCCTGATTCCCTTCACTCTGGTTCCCATCCCCTTCCAAATTAGTTTAACCCATCTCCAACAGCTCTAACAAGCCTGCCTGAAAGAATATTCATTTACCTCTAGTTCAGGTGGAACCTGTTCCTTTTGTACAGGTCATAAGATCTCTCCCCAGAAGATATACCAATGACCCAAGAACCTGAAGTGCTGCCCCCGCACCAGCTTCTCAGCCATGCATTAATCTGCCAAATCATCCTGTTTCTACCCTCACTGGCGCATGGCACAGACAACAATCTAGAAATTACTACTCTGGAGGTTCTGCTTCTCATCTTTCTACCTCGCTCTCTAAATTCTCTTTTCAGAACCTCTTCGCTTTTCCTTCCTATGTCATTGATATCAATATGTACTAAGACATCTGGCATCTGGCTACTCTCCCTCTCTCTCCAAAATGCTGTGGATGCGATCCACAACAGCCCTGACCCTGGCACCTGGGAGGCAACATACCATTCAGGTGTCCCCATTCACGTCCATAGAATCTCCTATCTGTTCCCCTGTCTATTGAGTCCCCTATCATCTTCCAGTTCATCCACGGAACAGCTTATTTCTCATCTCTTACTTTTTTTTTCAATGTGTCTGTGGTTCTGTCCGACTTTGTCTACAGTTCAAACTACTGTTCTTCGCAAGTGGTGGCTTTTCAGACCAATTGTGCGGCCTAGTGCTTCGCTGTCTCCAGGAGCAGCCTGGAAGAGGTGTACCTTTGGAGCTGGGTGGTTGGAGGTCAGAAGCCAGCAGTACAATGTAATACATGATAAAACAGAAAAAATAGAAAAAAATAAGAAAATCAATTACGGTAAGTATATATACGTATATGTATATTAAATATTCAAATGAAAACTAGTGCAAAAACAGGAATAATTCAAAAAGTGAGGCAGAGTTCATGGGTTCAATGATCACTTAGGAATCAGATAGCAGAGGGGACGAAGCTGTTCCTGAATCGCTGAGTGTGTGCCTTCAGGCTTCTGTACCTCCCACCTGACAGTAACAATGAGAAGAGAGCATGTCCTGGGAGATGGGGGCCCTTAATAATGGACTCCGCCTTTCTGATGCACCACTCGTTGAAGAAGTTTTCGATACTACATAGGGTACCACCCTAGATGGAGCTGACTAATTTTACAACTTTCTGCAGCTTCTTTCGATCCTGTGCAGTTACCCCACCCACTCCCCATACCAGACAGTGATGCAGCCCGTCAGAATGCTTTCCACAGTACGTCTGTAGAGGTTTTTTGAGTGTTTTAGGTGGCAAAACAAAACTCCTCAAACTCCTAAAGATAGCTGCTGTCTTGCCTTCTTTGCAACTACATCGATATGTTGTGACCAGGTTAGACCCTCAGAGATCATTTAGAACATAAGAACATAAGAAATAAGAGCAAGAGTAGGCTATCCGGCCCATTGAGCCTGCCCTGCCATTCAATAAGATCATGGCTGATCTGTCCGCAAACTCAGCTCCATCTACCTACCTTTTCTCCATAACCCTTAATTCCCCCACAATGTAAAAATCTATTTAACTGTATCTTAAATATATTTAGTGAAGAAGCCTCAACTGCTTCCCTGGGCAGAGAATTCTACAGATTCACCACTCTCTGGGAAAAACAGTTTCTCCTCATCTTCGTGTTAAATCTTCTCCCCTGAAACTTGAGATAATGTCCCCTAGTTCTAGTCTCATCTACCAAGGGAAACCATTTTCCTACTTCTATCTTATCTACCCCTTTCAAAATTTTGTATATTTCTATAAGATCTCCTCTCAGTCTTCTGAATTCCAGAGAGTATAGTCCCAGGCGACTTAATCTCTCCTCATAGGTTAACCCTTTCGTCTCTGGAATCAACCTGGTGAACCTCCTCTGCACTGCCTCCAAAGCCATTATATCCTTCCTCAAGATTGGAGATCAGAACTACACACAGGTGTGGCCTCACCGGTACCCTGTATAGTTGCAGCATGACCTCCCTGCTCTTGAATTCAGTCCCTCTAGCAATGAAGGCCAACATTCCGTTTGTCTCCTTAATAACCTGTTGTACCTGCAAGCCAACTTTTTGCGATTCATGCACAAGCACTCCCAAGTCCCTCTGCACAACAGCATGCTGCAATCTTTCACCATTTAAATAATAATCTGCTCTTCTATTATTCCTTCCAAAGTGGATGATCTTGCATTTATCAGCATCATCTGCCAGACATTGGCCCACTCACTTAACCCATCTATATCCCTCTGCAGACACTCCACATCCTCTGTACAATTTGCTTTTCCACTCAGTTTAGTGTCATCAGCAGTCAGTCCCCTCTTCCAAATCATCAATGTATATGGTAAACAACTCCAGGCCCAGCACCGACCCCTGTGACACCCCACTCACCACTGACTGCCAACCAGAGAAACACCCATTTATACCAACTCTCTGCCTTCTAATGGTTAACCAATCCACTATCCATGCCAATACACTTCCTCCAACTCCATGCATCCATATCTTATTTATAAGTCTCTTGTGCGGCACCTTGTCGAATGCCTTCTGGAAATCCGAGTATACGACGTCCACCTGTTCCCCTCTATCCACTGCACTCATTATGTCCTCAAAGAACTCCAGTAAGTTTGTCAAACAGGACCTGCCCTTTCTGAATCCATGCTGTGTCTGTCTAATGGAACCACTCCTTTCTAAATGTTTTGCTATTTCTTCCTTAATGACAGCTTCAAGCATCTTGACACCCAGGAATTCAAAATTGCTCACTTTCTCCACTTCTGATCTCTCTATGAGGATTGGTTCATGTTTCTTCATCTTACCCTTCCTGAAGTCTACAAACAGCTCTTTGGTCTTACTGACTTTTACTGCAAGGTTGTTGCTGCAACTCCATTCAGCTAGCTGGTATATGCCCATTCTCCGCCATCGGAGATTCTGCCAACATTGGTTATTATTTATTATCAAAGTACGTATATGTCATGACATATAACCCCGAGATTCTCCTGTGAGCATACTCTGCAAGTTAATAGAATAGTAATTATTACAGAATCAATGAAAGATTGGCTAAAAGTGCAGAAGACAACAAACTGTGCAAGTGCAAATATAAATAGATAGTAATAAATAACAAGAATGTGAAAAAACAAGATAAAGAGTCCTTAAAGTGAGATCACTGGTTGTGGGAACATTTCAATGGATGGGCAAGTGAGTGTAGTTAATCCTTTTGTTCATGAGCCTGACAGTTGAGCGGTAGCAACTGTTATTGAACCTGGTGATGCAAGTCCTAAGGCTCTTATACCTTCCAGCTGATGGCAGCCGTGAGAAAGGAGCATGGCCTGGCTGGTGGAGATCTCTGATGATGGGTGCTGCTTTCCTACAATAGTGTTTCATGCAGATGTGCTCAAACTTTGGAAGAACTTTACCCATAATGTACTGAGCCAAATCCATTACCTTTTGTAAGAATTTCCATTCAAAAGCATTGGTATTTCTATACCAGGCTATGGTGCAGCCAGTCAATATACTCTCCACTACACATCTAGAGAAGCTTGTCAAAGTTTTAGGAGTCATGCCGGGTATTCGCAGACTGCTGAGGAAGCAGTTTGACGGACTGTGGATCAATGGACTCTTTGGTACCTCTGCTGCTGCTAGCATGGTGGGGAGGGTGGTGGAGGTATCAGTGTGGGTGGGGAGGGGGTGGAGGGATCAGTGTGGGTGGGGAGCGGGTGGAGGGATCAGTGTGGGTGGGGAGGGGGATGGAGGGATCAGTGTGGGTGGGGAGTGTGGTGGAGGGATCAGTGTGGGTGGGGAGGGGGCTGGAGGGATCAGTGTGGGTGGGGAGGGGGTGAAGGGATCAGTGTGGGTGGGGAGGGGGTGGAGGGATCAGTGTGGGTGAGGAGGGGGTGGAGGTATCAGTGTGGGTGGGGAGGGGGTGGAGGGATCAGTGTGGGTGAGGAGGGGGTGGAGGTATCAGTGTGGGTGGGGAGGGGGTGCAGTGATCAGTGTGGATGGGAGGGGGTGGACTGATCAGTGTGGGTGGGGAGGGGGGTGGAGGGATCAGTGTGGGTGGGGAGTGTGGTGGAGGGATCAGTGTGAGTGGGGAACGGGGTGGAGGGATCAGTGTGGGTGGGGAGGGGGTGGAGGGATCAGTGTGGGTGGGGAGTGTGGTGGAGGGATCAGTGTGGGTGGGGAGGGGGTGGACTGATCAGTGTGGGTGGGGAGTGTGGTGGAGGGAGTGTGGGTGGGGAGGAGGGTGGAGCGATCAGTGTGGGTGAGGAGGGGGTCGGGTGATCAGTGTGGGTGGGGTGTGTGGTGGAGTGATCAGTGTGGGTGGGAAGGGGGCTGGAGGAATCAGTGTGGGTGGGGAGGGGGTGGAATGGAAGAATCAGTGTGAGTGAGGAGGGAGTGGAGGGATCAGTGTGGGTGGGGAGGGGGCTGGAGGGATCAGTGTGGGTGGGGAGGGGGTGGAGTGATCAGTGTGGGTGGGGAGTGTGGTGGAGGGATCAGTGTGGGTGGGGAGTATGGTGGAGGGATCAGTGTGGTGGGGAGGGGGTGGAGTGATCAGTGTGGGTGGGGAGTGTGGTGGAAGGATCAGTGTGGGTGGGGAGGGGGGTGGAGGGATCAGTGTGGGTGGGGATGGGGGTGGAGGGATCAGGGTTGGTGGGGAGGGGGCTGGAGAGATCAGTGTGGATGAGGAAGGGGTGGAGGGATCACTGTGGGTGGGGTGGCGGGATCAGTGTGGGTGGGGGGGTGGAGTGATCAGTGTGGGTGGGGAGAGTGGTGGAGGGAACACAGTGGGTGGGGAGGGGGTTGGAGGGATCAGTGTGGGTGGGGATGGGGTGGAGTGATCAGTCTGGGTGGGGAGTGTGGTGGAGGGAACAGTGTGGGTGGGGATGGGGGTGGAGAGATCAGTGTGGGTGAGGAGGGGGTGGAGCGATCAGTCTGGGTGGGGAGTGTGGTGGAGGGATCAGAGTGGGTGGGGATTAGGGTGGAGGGATCAGAGTGGGTAGGGATGGGGGTCGAGGGATCAGTGTTGGTGAGCAATGTGGTGAAGGGAGTGTGGGTGGGGAAGGGGGTGCAGGGATCAGTGTGGGTGGGGTGGCGGGATCAGTGTGGGAGGAGCGTGTGGTGGAGGGATCAGTGTGGGTGAGGAGGGGGTGGAGGGATCAGTGTGGGTGGGGAGGGAGTGGAGTGATCAGTGTGGGTGGGGAAGTGGGTGGAGGGATCATTGTGGGCGGGGTGCAGGGATCGGTGTGGGTGGGGTGGGGGGTGGAGGGATCAGTGTGGGTGGGGAGTGTGGTGGAGGGATCAGTGTGGGTGGGGAAGGGGGTGGAGGGATCAGTGTGGGTGGGGAGGGGTGTTGGAGGGATCGGTGTGGGTGGAGAGGAGGGTGGACTGATCAGTGTGGGTGGGGATGGGATGGAGGGATCAGTGTGGGTGAGGAAGGGGGTGGAGGGATCAGTGTGGGTGAGGAGGGGGTGGAGGGATCAGTGTGGGTGGAGAGGGGGTGGAGTGATCAGTGTGGGTGTGGAGTGTGGGAGGGATCAGTGTGGGTGGGGAGGGGTGTTGGAGGGATCAGTGTGGGTGGGGAGGGGTGTGGAGGGATCAGTGTGGGTGGGGAGTGTGGTGGAGGGATCAGTGTGGGTGGGGAAGGGGGTGGAGGGATCAGTGTGGGTGGGGAGGGGTGTTGGAGGGATCAGTGTGGGTGGGGCGGGGGTGGAGTGATCAGTGTGGGTGGGGAGTGTGGTGGAGGGATCAGTGTTGGCGAGGAGTGTGGTGGAGGGATCAGTGTGGGTTGGGAAGGGGGTGGAGGGATTATTGTGTGTGGGGTGGCGGGATCAGTGTGCGTGGGGAGTGTGGTGGAGGGATCAGTGTGGGTGGGGAGGGGGGTGGAGGGACCAGTGTTGGTGTGGAGTGTGGTGGAGGGATCAGTGTGGGTGGGGAGGGAGTGGAGGGATCAGTGTGGGTGGGGATGGGGGTGGAGGGATCAGTGTTGGTGAGGAGTGTGGTGGAGGGAGTGTGGGTGGGGAAGGGGGTGCAGGGATCAGTGTGGGTGGGGTGGCGGGATCATCAGTGTGGGTGGGGAGGGAGTGGAGTGATCAGTGTGGGTGGGGAAGTGGGTGGAGGGATCATTGTGGGCGGGGTGCAGGGATCAGTGTGGGTGGGGAGGGGTTGGAGGGATCAGTGTGGGTGGGGAGGGGTGGATGATCAGTGTGGGTGGGGAGGGGTGGATGATCAGTGTGGGTGGGGAGTGTGGTGGAGGGATCAGTGTGGGTGGGGAGGGGGGTGAAGGGATCAGTGTGTGTGGGGATGGGGGTGGAGGGATAAGTGTTGGTGAGGAGTGTGGAGGAGGGATCAGTGTGGGTGGGGATGGGGGTGGAGGAATCAGTGTTGGTGAGGAGTGTGGTGGAGGGATCAGTGTTGGTGGGGAGGGGTGGAGTGATCAGTGTGGGTGTGGAGTCTGGTGGAGGGATCAGTGTGGGTGGGGAGTGGGGTGGAGGGATCAGTGTGGGTGGGGAGGGAGTGGAGGGATCATTGTGGGTGGGGATGAGGGTGGAGGGATCATTGTGGGCGGGGTAGCAGGATCAGTGTGGGTGAGGAGTGTGGTGGAGGGATCAGTGTGGGTGGGGAGGGGGGTGGAGGGATCAGTGTTGGTGAGGAGTGTGCTGGAGGGATCAGTGTGGGTGGGGAGTGTGGTGGAGTGATCAGTGTGGGTGGGGAGGGGGTGGAGTGATCAGTATGGGTCGGGAGTGTGGTGGAGGGATCAGTGTGGGTGGGGAGGGGGGTGGAGGGATCAGTGTGGGTGGGGATGGAGGTGGAGGGATCAGTGTTGGTGAGGAGTGTGGTGGAGGGATCAGTGTGGGTGGAGAAGGAGGTGGAGGGATCAGTGTCGGTGGGGATGGGGTGGAGGGATCAGTGTGGGTGGGGAGGGGGGTGGAGGGATCATTGTGGGTGGGGATGGGGGTGGAGGGATCAGTGTGGGTGGGGAGTGTGGTGGAGGGATCAGTGTGGGTGGGGACGGGTTGAAGGGATCAGTGTGGGTGGGGAGAGGGGTGGAGGGATCAGTGTGGGTGGGGATAGGGGTGGAGGATTCACTGTTGGTGATGAGTGTGGTGGAGGGATCAGTGTGGGTGGGGAGTGTGCTGGAGGGATCAGTGTGGGTGGGGAGGGAGTGGAGGGATCAGTGTGGGTGGGGAGTGTGGTGGAAGGATCAGTGTGGGTGGGGAGGGTGTGGAGGGATTAGTGTGGGTAAGGAGGGGGTGGAGGGATCAGTGTGGGTGGGGAGTGTGGTGGAGGGATCAGTGTGGGTGGGGAGGTTGTGGAGGGATTAGTGTGGGTAAGGAGGGGGTGGAGGGATCAGTGTGGGTGAGGAGGGGGTGGAGGGATCAGTGCAGGTGGGGAGGGGGTGGATGATCAGTGTGGGTGGGGAGTGTGGTGGAGGGATCAGTGTGGGTGGGGTGGGGGGTGAAGGGATCAGTGTGTGTGGGGATGGGGGTGGAGGGATAAGTGTTGGTGAGGAGTGTGGTGGAGGGATCAGTGTGGGTGGGGAAGGGGTGGAGGGATCAGTGTGGGTGAGGAGGGGGTGGATGATCAGTGTGGGTGGGAGTGGGTGGAGTGATCAGTGTGGGTGGGGATGGGGATGGAGGGATCAATGTGGGTGGGGAGGAGGGTGGAGGGATAAGTGTTGGTGAGGAGTGTGGTGGAGGGATCAGTGTGGGTGGGGATGGGGTGGAGGGATCAGTGTGTGTGGGGATAGGGGTGGAGGGATCAGTGTTGGTGAGGAGTGTGGTGGAGGGATCAGTGTGGGTGGGGAAGGGGTGGAGGGATCAGTGTGGGTGAGGAGGGGGTGGATGATCAGTGTGGGTGGGGAGTGGGTGGAGATCAGTGTGGGTGGGGATGGGGATGGAGGGATCAATGTGGGTGGGGAGGGGGGTGGAGGGATAAGTGTTGGTGAGGAGTGTGGTGGAGGGATCAGTGTGGGTGGGGAAGGGGTGGAGGGATCAGTGTGGGTGAGGAGGGGGTGGATGATCAGTGTGGGTGGGGAGTGGGTGGAGTGATCAGTGTGGGTGGGGATGGGGATGGAGGGATCAATGTGGGTGGGGAGGGGGGTAGAGGGATAAGTGTTGGTGAGGAGTGTGGTGGAGGGATCAGTGTGGGTAGGGAAGGGGTGGAGGGATCAGTGTGGGTGAGCAGGGGGTGGAGGGATCAGTGTGGGTGGGGAGGGGGGTGGAGGGATCAGTGTTGGTGAGGAGTGTGGTGGAGAGATCAGTGTGGGTGGGGAAGGGGGTGGAGGGATCTTTGTGGGTGGGGAAGAGGGTGGAGGGATCTTTGTGGGTGGGGTGGCGGGATCAGTGTGGTTGGGGAAAGGGGGTGGAGGGATCAGTGTGGGTGGGGATGGGGATGGAGGGATCAGTGTGGGTGGGGATGGGGGTGGAGTGATCAGTGTGGATGGGGATGGGGTGGAGGGATCAGTGTGGGTGGGGAGGGGATGGAATGATCAGTGTGGGTGGGGAGTGTGGTGGAGGGATCAGTGTGGGTGGGGAGGGAGTGGAGGGATCAGTGTGGGTGGGGAGGGGGTTGATCAGTGTTGGTGAGGAGTGTGGTGGAGGGATCAGTGTGGGTGGGGAAGGGTGTGGAGGGATCAGTGTGGGTGAGGAGGGGGTGGAGGCATCTGTGTGGGTGGGGAGGGGGTTGATGATCAGTGTTGGTGAGGAGTGTGGTGGAGGGATCAGTGTGGGTGGGGAAGGGGGTGGAGGGATCATTGTGGGCGGAGTGGCAGGATCAGTGTGGGTGGGGATGGGGGTGGAGTGATCAGTGTGGATGGGGATGGGGTGGAGGGATCAGTGTGGGTGGGGAAGGGGTGGAGTGATCAGTGTGGGTTTGGAGTGTGGTGGAGGGATCAGTGTGGGTGGGGAGTGTGGTGGAGCGATCAGTGTGGTTGGGGAAGGGTGTGGATGGATCAGTGTGGGTGAGGAGGGGGTGGAGGCATCTGTGTGGGTGGGGAGGGGGTTGATCAGTGTTGGTGAGGAGTGTGGTGGAGGGATCAGTGTTGGTGAGGAGTGTGGTGGAGGGATCAGTGTGGGTGGGGAGGGAGTGGAGGGATCAGTGTGGGTGGGGTGGGGGTTGATCAGTGTTGGTGAGGAGTGTGGTGGAGGGATCAGTGTGGTTGGGGAAGGGTGTGGATGGATCAGTGTGGGTGAGGAGGGGGTGGAGGCATCTGTGTGGGTGGGAAGGGGGTTGATCAGTGTTGGTGAGGAGTGTGGTGGAGGGATCAGTGTGGGTTGGGAAGGGGGTGGAGGGATCATTGTTGGTGGGGTGGCGGGATCAGTGTGGGTGGGGAGGGGGGTGGAGGGATCAGTGTGGGTGGGGATGGGGGTGGAGGGATCAGTGTTGGTGAGGAGTTTGGTGGAGGGATCAGTGTGGGTGGGGAAGTGGGTGGAGGGATCATTGTGGGCGGAGTGGCAGGATCAGTGTGGGTGGGGAGGGGGGTGGAGGGATCAGTGTGGGT
The DNA here is from genome assembly GCF_963921235.1 of Mobula hypostoma. Lineage (NCBI taxonomy): Eukaryota > Metazoa > Chordata > Chondrichthyes > Myliobatiformes > Myliobatidae > Mobula > Mobula hypostoma. The sequence continues at coordinate 59,357,406 of NC_086102.1, read as the reverse complement.
GGGGAGTGTGGTGGAGGGATCATTGTGGGTGGGGATGGGGGTGTTGTGATCAGTGTGGGTGAGGAGGGGGTGGAGGAGGGGGTGGAGGGATCATTGTGGGTGGGAATGGGGGTGGAGTGATCACTGTGGGTGGGGAGTGTGGTTGAGGGATCAGTGCAGGTGGGGTGTGTGGTGAAGGGATCAGTGTTGGTAGGGTGGAGGGATGTGTGGGTGGGGAGGGTGTTCAGGGATCAGTGTGGGTAGGGAGTGTGGAGGAGGGATCAGGTGGGGAGTGTGGTGGCGGGATCAGTGTGGGTGGGGAGGGTGTAGCGGGATCAGTGTGGGTGCAGAGGGGTTGGAAGGATCAGTGTTGGTGCGGAGTGTGGTGATCAGTATGGGTGGGGAGGGGAGTGGAGTGATCAGTGTGGGTGGGGAGGGGGGTGTTGGGATCAGTGCGGGTGGGGAGTGTGGTGGAGGGATCAGTGTGGGTAGGGTGGAGGGATGTGTGGGTGGGGAAGGGGTGGAGGGATCAGTGTGGGTAGGTAGTGTGGAGGAGGGATCAGGTGGGGAGTGTGGTGGAGGGATCAGTGTGGGTGGGGAGGGGGGTGGCAGGATCTGTGTGGGTGGGGAGGGGGTGGAAGGATCAGTGTGGGTTTGGAGAGGGTGGAAGAATCAGTGTTGGTGGGGAGTGTGGTGATCAGTGTGGGTGGGGAGGGTGGGTGTAGGGATCAGTGCGGGTGGGGAGTGTGGTGGAGGGATCAGTGTGGGTAGGGTGGAGGGATGTGTGGGTGGGGAGGGGGTGGAGGGATCAGTGTGGGTAGAGAGTGTGGAGGAGGGATCAGGTGGGGTGTGTGGTGGTGGGGTCAGTGTGGGTAGGGAGTGTGGTGGAGGGATCAATGTGGGTGGGGAGGGGGATGGCGGGGTCAGTGTGGGTGGGGAGGGGGTGGAAGGATCAGTGTGGGTGGGGAGGGGGTGGAAGGATCAGTGTTGGTGGGGAGTGTGGTGATCAGTGTGGGTGTGGAGGGGGGTGGAGGGATCAGTGTGTGTGGGTAATGTGGTGGAGGGATCAGTGTGGGTGGGGAGGTTGATGTTTTTGCTGCTGCTTGTGCAAAGGGAGGAAGAACTTTGAGGCTTTGATGTTTCTGTCGTTCTATAGGGTTTCTTTGTTTTGTAGATATCTGTGAAGAGGACGAATTTCAAGTTATATACTGTATACATGAAGAAGAAGAAAGCCCTTAACTCCGAGTGTGGTCATCAGGAGGCTGTCATGACGGCGTTTCTTTTTTAGCAGGCTTTCTTATTTTTACAAGGCTTGATGCTCAACCCAGCACGGATCGAAAGCTGGATCGAACTTGAAAGCCTTTGCTCTGAAGTCCGGCGCTGATGCCAGTATGCCACCAGCCGGCTAATACTGTATACATACTCTGTTATCAAATGTACTTTGAACTTTGAAGTATTAGCGGATTCCATGCATTGGCATCTTTTTCTTTTGAGAATTAAGTTTAAAAGTAAGTCACTGTTGAACTTGAATGACAAAAGAAGGAAGCATGCAGACATGAGTGGGATCTGAAAAAATAACTTTCAGTAAGTCCAAGTTCTGAAATGATAAAAATCTGCTTTCAACACAGTTGCAAATGGTTGCAGACAACCATGTGAAAGGAGTTCTTCATTGGGTGTCTGACAGATCAATTGTTTATGTGAAGATAGGCTGCCCAGGAGTGGTGTGCTTAGGTTAGCTCAAGAAAAATTGATTGATACCCACATCAGCGGCTGTTTTTTTGGCACTATGCTGAGATTCTTTCTGAAACCAAAAGGCATTGTCCTATGCTTCTGGATACATTCAAAGGAGCCTCAAATCCAGTTAAAGGAACCTGATATTATACACGCTATCATCATCAATACCTTGTGATTGAAAATATCTGAAAAATGAGAATCTCCTGCATTGCCTGGGTTCCTTCCCTTCCTCTACTTATGAAACTTTGGGATACCCAATTCTGAATTTTTCAAGCTGTTTACAATCAAGAAACTTTTTTTTCCCTGTGTTTTCATAAATGTGAAGGCATTTCAGAGGAGAGATATCCTCAAAAACATTGCAGTCTTCCAATATGTTCTCAATATTGTACTCATTTTCATACTTAGATTTACTTCATAACAACTTTTTTGAAACTAAAATATACACTGGAAATGTGCAGGACAAAATGAACACTATAAATTAAACATTAGAAGTATTAATTATTGACATTGACAAAATTAAAGGTAGGGACCTAAAAGCAATGTTGAGTCTTTATTACCATTTGTTTAACATTATTTTGTTTTCCTTTAACAGCAATAAATTCCATCGTATTTATTGCAAAGGTAAATTTAGTCACAAGCACTTCAAATGGGAAGTTATTGCAATGCTTGCAAAATTGATATGAAAGACAGCACTCTTTTGCAGCACTCAATAAAACATTATGACTTCCTCATGCCCCTGAATGCATCCCCTCTAAAAGCAATGGTCTGAGACTAATGCAGTTTGTTGTTACTACAAAGCCTGAACTGTTCCAATCACCATATTCCAGAAAGACCTTGAGACTGGATAAGGGCAAGCAGGGGTTTGATCTGCCAAAGAAAGAATTCTGGTTAGATCCAAAAAAATATATAATAACTACCTTTTCAATTGCATTTTCAGGGCTGTACAAGAATGATCTAATTTAGATTTCAACAGAAAAATCTTGCAACTCTGAATAAGCCCAATCTCACAACAAACAGTACATTACTCATATTCAAATCTGAATTTTGATCATCAGCTGAACAAATCCCATACCATTTTGGCTACCAAGTTCTGCCACATTACATATGATACCTTTTCATATAATCGGGCCCATTCCTTTTCCCTTTTGTCTATTGACCTTTCCTTCTTCACTTCCTCCCTTTCTCCGCATCTTCCCCCAGTTGTTTCCCTCCCCCATTTTCTTTCCTTGCTTTTTTTTTCTCAACTCTGACCCTGTCTTTCCAATTCGTCAAAATTTTGATTCTATAGAAAGGCTAAAAGTTGCTGCTGTGGGCTTTCATTGATCAATTTTCAATAATCCAGTTTATATTGGATGACACTACTTAGGTCAGATAAGAATCAATTGTTTTCTTGCAGTAAGAGAAGATAGCAAGTAAAATTCAGTCACTTTCATTCACCGTCTCATTCTCAGTTCAGATTCAGATTCATTAATTTATCACATGTGCATCAAAACGTACAGTGAAATGCATTGAATGCGTTTACTACCAACACAGCATAAGTTTGTGCTGGGGGGCAGCCTACAAATGCTGCTACACATTTGTTAAACGTGTGTTAAACTACAAAAATGGTATGAAAGAGACAGTAAAAAGTCTAAAGAGCAAATTTCTACATTAACTGAATGAATGGAAAAAACAACATGGGTGTAATTGAAGCAAAATACATTCTACAAAGCTCAGAAGCAAACAAAAGCAGCATGAGAAACTCCGTAGGGACTTCAAGGGGGTTGTCCTGCCTGTGATGCTTTTTCTTGGGAAACACCCCTACGTTGGACAGACCACCAACAGCACCGCCATCCAAACTCCAAGGTATTACAGCATGGAGATTACCTGAATTCTACAGTGGCCTCTCGCAACTCAAGCCAGGATGACAGTGATGGAACAATAGGACTGAGAGTTATGTCACAGTTGCTCCAATAAAGACCAAGAGAGTAAAGACTCACAGGACTAAAGATGGAACCTGTGAAAGGAGACTGTGGATTACTGGAATGTTAATCAATGCACAGACAAGCCAGTCCATCAACTATTTTCAATGCCCTGAAGCTTTCACACAAGTGGTTTACGGTTATTGATATGTCCAGTGGATTGTGGTCCGTACCACTGGTGTCTGAATGTTAATCATGGTTGGCTTTCACAGTTGATGGTCACCAATACCAGTGGACAAGGCTACCATAAGGGCTTTCTAACAATCTCACTGTCTATCACATGAACTTGAGACAAATCTAGGGGACAGCAACCATTGATTCAACTATCAAACAATCAACAAGATTAGGCAAAAGCCATCAAGTCAGCAAATCCATGTAAAACAGTCCAGCAACTCAGGTCAGTTCTGGATCTGTGTAACTATAACAAAGCATGGGTCGATGCATATGGTTTAATTGCCCAATCACTCAACAATCTGCTGAGGGACAGTAAGCACTCAAACGACCCTGTAACTCTTAATGAAGAACAACTAAATGTGTTTCAAACGCTGATATAGGTAGACCATTTTCCCTGTATGTCAATGGGAAATGCATGATAGCAGTCTTAAATCAAGAACATGGAGTCTGTCTGTATCCTGTTGGTTATTACTCTGCCAAAGATCCAATTCTGTACACCAATGGCTCCTCAACGACTGAGGGAGGAATTAGAATGGCACAATGGACCACTGTTTCTGTAAGTGAAGTACTGGCATCAGGAAGTATGGCTCCTGGAACCTTTGATTGAAGCCTGTAAAGTGACAAAAGGAAGATCAGCTAATAACTAAACTGATACTTGATATGCTTTTGGAATTGTTCATGATTTTGGAAACTTATGGACACAAAGGTGATTTCTTACAGTTGTAGGAATCCCAATGAAGCACAGCCAACTAGTATGATAACTCATGAACGTCATAAAATTGCCATCAGAAGTTGCTTTATTAAAATATAAAAGCCACTCCAAAAGTATTAAATGGAAAGCCATGGAAACACATTCTTGTATGAAATTTGCTTAAAAGGCAGAACCAAAAGGGTAAAAGAAATAAAAAAAAAGATGTTAAAAAGGTCAAAGAATCAAAAGTGGCTTTGCAGTGAACTCGACAACTGAGGTTATGGAATTGAAGTTGGACTCTGTATCACAGAGGAACATACAAGAAATTTGATAGAAGCAAGCTCAATGCTTTAACCAAGCTTAGTGGTTCTGAATGGAGAATGGTGGGAGGTTAAACAGGAATGAAGCATGGAGACATGGCCCTAGTCACAGACTAACAGCTCCAACTACATTGCTTCCTTGTCTGGCACAGCAGATGCACTCCCTAAGGTACATTGGAGTGAAAAAGATGATCAACATTTTCTCCTAATGGTGGTGAAATCCAAAGTTCAGGGTATAAGCTCAGCAAATATTTGAAAGATGCATGACATGCCAGGAAACAAATCCTGAAACAGCAGAAAAGCTACCACAGTTATGTGCTCCTGCCCCACCTGGTCAATTTTTACTCTTATAAATGGACTACATTACTTTGCCAAAGTGTCAAGGATACTCAGATGTACTGGGAACAGTGAATAAGTTTTCAAGATGGATGGAAGCTATTCCAGCAAGGAAAGCCACTGTCACACATGCAGCAAAGACTCTGGTTAAGAAGCATATTCCTAGATGGATACTGACATGCCACATTGACTCTGACCAACATATTTCACTGGGAGTGTTTGTCAGGAATTATATTGACTGATGAACACTGAATGGTATTTTCATTGTTCATGTCAGCTAGAGTCAAAGGAATGAATAGAATCATTAACTACTGAGGAAGGTGTACCATGGCGTACAGCTCTTCCTTTGTCTTTACATAGCATCAGAGCAACACCCAACAAGAAAAATAATCTGAGTCCATTTGAGGTAGAAGCAGAGTGTCCTATGTCACTTCTAGGGGCTCTTGATCTCAGAGTGGCTGATGAACATATAGTGGCAGACAGTTCAGTTAACAATTGTGTGAAATTTACCCGAGCTGCACTGTCTGCTTCTCTGCAGGTTTCTGCTGCTTGGAGTGATCCAACAGAAGGAGGACACACTGTGTTTCCTGGCGAGTTCATCCTGATTAAGAAACCACAGAAGGAATCATTGGGAGCTTGATGGGAAGGTCCTGATCAAATGTTGTTAATTACCAAATTGGAGATGAAAGTAGAAGGTAAAAGTAAATGGATACAGACTAGCAACTCCAAGTAAGCTAAAGTAGTAGCGGACGAGAAGCACTGTGGTTAATGTGCTTGTAACCTCTAACTCATTGCTCTGACTCCTCTTTTTCCAGTGCTGGTGAATGGTCTTGGCCCGAAACGTCGACTGTTTACTCGTTTCCACAGATGCTTCCTGGCCTGCTGAGTTCCTCCAGCATTTTGTGTGTGTTACCGTGCACAAAGCCATGTTGACTCTGCCTAATCAGTCCCTGACTATCCAAATACAGTAGCATGCAAACGTTTGGGCAACCTGGTCAAAATTTCTGTTACTGTGAATAGCTAAGCGAGTAAAAGATGACCTGATTTCCAAAAGGCATAAAGTTAAAGAGGACACATTTCTTTAATACTTTAAGCAAGAAAACTTTTATTTCCATCTTTTACAGTTTCAGAACAACCAAAAAGGAAAAGAGCCCGAAGCAAAAGTTTGGGCACCCTTCATGGTCAGTACTTAGTAACACCTCCTTTGGCAAGTATTGCAGCTTGTAAACACTTTCTGTAGCCAGCTAAGAGTCTTTCAATTCTTGTTTGGGGGATTTTCACCCATTCTTCCTTGCAAAAGGCTTCCAGTTCTGTGAGATTCTTGGGCCATCTTGCATGCACTGCTCTTTTGAGGTCTATCCACAGATTTTTGATGATGTTTAGTTCAGGGGACTGTGAGGACCATGGCAAAATCTTCAGCTTACAGATCTTGACGTAGTCCATTGTGGATTTTGAGGTGTGTTTAAGATCATTATCCTGTTGTAGAAGCCATCCTCTTTTCATCTTCAGCTTTTTTAAATATTGTGTGATGTTTGCTTCCAGAATTTGCTGGTATTTGATTGCATTCATTCTTCCCTCTACCAGTGAAATGTTCCCCGTGCCACTGGCTGCAACACAAGCCCCCAGCATGATCGATGCACCACTGTGCTTAACAGTTGGAGAGGTGTTCTTTTCATGAAATCCTGCACCCTTTTTTCTCCAAACATACCTTTGCTCATTACGGCCAAAAAGTTCTATTTAACTTCATCAGTCCACAGGACTTGTTTCCAAAATGCATCGGGCTTGTTTAAATGTTCCTTTGCAAACGTCCGATGCTGAATCTTGTGGTGAGGATGCGGGAAAGGTTTTCTTCTGATGACTCTTCCATGAAGGTCATATTTGTGCAGGTGTCACTGCACAGTAGAACAGTGCACCACCACTCCAAAGTCTGCTAAATCTTCCTGAAGGTCTTTTGCAGTCAAACGGGAGTTTGATTTGCCTTTCTAGCAATCCTACGAGCAGTTCTCTTGGAAAATTTTCTTGGTCTTCCAGACTTCAACTTGACCTCCAGCATTTCTGTTAACTGCCATTTCTTAATTACATTACCAACTGGGGAAACGGCTACCTGAAAACGCTTTGCTATCTTCTTATAGCCTTCTCCTGCTTTGTGGGCATCATTTATTTTAATTTGCAGAGTGCTAGGCAGCTACTTAGAGGAGACATTGGCTGCTGATTGTTGGGACAAGGTTTGAGGAGTCAGGGTATTTATAAAGCTTTGAAATTTGCATCACCTGTCCTTTCCTAACGATGACTGTGAACAAGCCATAGTCCTAACAAGCTAATTAAGGTCTGAGACCTCGGTAAAAATTATCTGAGAGCTCAAATCTCTTGGGGTGCCCAAACTTTTGCACAGTGCTCTTTTCCTTTTTTCATTCTAAAATTGTACATAACAAAAATAATACACTAATCTTGCTTAAAATGTTGAAAAGAATGTTTCATCTTTAACTTTATGACTTTTGGAGATCAGTTCATCTTCTACTCACTTAACTATTCACAGTAACAGAAATTTTGACCAGGGGTGCCAAAACATTTGCATGCCACTGTATCCAGTCCCTTAGAATACATTTCAATAACTTTCCCAATACTGATGTCACACTTACTGGCCTATAATTTCTGGACTTATTCTTAGAGCCCTTCTTAAACAATGAAACAACATTAGCTATCCTTCAATCCTCCAAAACTCCATCTGTGGCTAAGGATGTTTTAAGTATCTCTACTCAGGCCCTTGCAATTTCTGCACTAGCCTCCCACAGGTTCTGAGGGAACGCATTGCCAGGGCCTGGGGATTTATCCACCCTAATTTGCGCCAAGACAGCAAGCAACTGTTCCTCTGTGATTTGTAAAGGGTCCATGATGTTGTTGCTGCTTTGCCTCACATCTATAGATTTTGTGTCCATCTCTGAATTAAATGCAGATGCAAAAAATCCATTTAAGATCTCCACCATCTCTTTCAGCTCCACGCATAGATTACCATTCTGATCTTCCAGAGGATCAACTTTGTCCTTTGCTTTCCATTTGCTTTTAATATATCTGTAGAGATCTTGGGATTTTTCTTTAGCCCTCCTGATTTCTTTGTTAAGTGTTCTCCTGCATTTTTTATACACCTGAAGTACCTCATTTGTTGCTGCCTGCCTATAACCTGCTACCTGCTATGCACTTCCTTTTCCTTAACCAGGGCTTCAATATCTCTCAAAAACCAAGGTTCTCTGAATCTGTTATCCCTGCTTGCTGACAGGAACATACAAACTTTGTACTCTGAAAATTTTACTTTTGAAGGCCTCCTGCTTACCAAGTACACTGTACACCTTTGACAGAAAACAACCTGTCCCAATCCAGATTTTTTCTTCTACTATCAAAACTGACCTTTCTCCAATTTACAATATCAGCCCAATGACTAGATCTATAATTTTCCATAATTACCTTGAAAATAATGGCATTATGATTACTAGATGCAATGTGTTCCCTGACACAGACTTCCATCATCTGTCCTGTCTCATTCCCTGATAGAGGATCACACTCTATTTGGCCATTTAGAACAGAGATACGGAGAAATTACTTTAGTCAGAGGGTGGTAAATCTGTGGAATTTGTTGCCACGAATGGCTGTGGAGGCCAAGTCATTAGGTGCATTTAAGGCAGAGATAGACAGGTTCTTGATTAGCCAGGTCATCACTGGGCATGGGGAGAAGGCAGGGGAGTGGGGATGACTGGAAGAATTGGATCAGCCCATGATTGAATGGTGAAGCAGACTAGATGGGCTGAATGGCCTACTTCTGCTCCTATATCTTATGGACTATGGGACTTCTATGTACTGATTCAGGAAAATTTCTTGAACATGTCAGATAGACTCTTTCCCATCTTTCCAGTATGGAATCCCAGTCAATATATGGAAAATTGAAATTATCTACTATCACAACTTTATGGTTCTTGCAACAGTCTGTGCTCGCTCTCCAAATTTGCTTCCCTAAATCCCACAGACTGTTGGGTAGTCTATAATATAATCCCATTAACATGGTCATACCTTTCTTATTCTTCAGTTCTACCCATAAATCCTCATTAGATAAAATTTCCAGTCTACCCTGACTGAGCACTGCCATGACATTTTCACTGACTAGAAATGCCACCACTCCCCCTTTAGTACGTCCTGCTCAATCACATCAAAAACAATGGAACCGCACAATACTGAGCTGCCCGTTTGTTCTGCTTGCAACCAGTCTCACTAATGGCTACAAAGTCATAATTCCACATGCTGATCCATGCCCGAAACCTCATCCAGCTTTTCTTCAATACTTGCACTGTAATTTATGCAGCTCAGAACATCAGTCCCATCATGCTCAGCCTTTTGATTCATTCGATTGCTGACTTTATATGTAGGCTTAACAACATCTTTCTCCACAATCACTTTATTATCTCTTCTGACACTCTGGTTTCTGTCCCTCTGTGACTCTGGTTCAAACCACTCTGCCCCTCCACTGTGCAGTACTAATAAACCTGCCTGCGAGGATGCTAGTCCCCTCCAGTTCATGTGAAAACCATCCCTTCTGTACAGGTTTCACCTTCCCTGGCAGAGAGCCCAATGATCCAAAAAGCTGAAGTCCTCCCTCCCACACCAACTCCTGAGGCACAATGTTAACCTATATGGTCTTCCTGTTTCTGGCCTCACTAGCATATGGCACAGGTAGCAGTTCTGAATTCACAACCCTGGAGATCCTGTCCTTTAACTTAGCACCTAACATCTGATCTCACTCATCACCTCCTCCCTCCCATATCATTGGTACCAATGTGGACTACAACATCTAATTGCTCACCCTCTCACTTCCTGTAGATTCAATCCAAGATGTCCCTGACCTGACACCCAGGAGGCAACAAACCACTGGGAATCTCATTCTCATCCACATAACTTCCTTTCCTGTCCCTTAAGCAAAGAATCCTTTATGCCTTTATGTCTATACTCTTATCTCTTCTCCCCCTTCCCTTCTGAGCCACAAAACCAGAATCAATGCCCGAGACCTGACTGTGTGGCTTTCCTCTGCTAGGTCATTCCCCCCAACAGTATCCAAACCTGTTGTTGAGGAGAACATCCATAGGAGTTCTCTGCACTGGCTTTATACCACCATTCCCCCTCCTGACTGTATGTCCTGTCTATCGACCCCTCAGCCTCCTGAATGATCCGAAGTTCATCCATTTCCAGCTCCAACTCCTTAACATTTTCTGTTAGAAACTGCAGCTGGATGCATTTCTTGAAGGTGTAGTCATCAATGATTCTGGAGTTCTCCCTACCTTCCCACATCCTGCAATAGGAGCATTCCAGTATCCTGTCTGGCATCCCCACTGCTCTAAGTGTGCAAGAAGAAATAAAAAAAAGAAATCTCTCTATGGCCTGGCCTCCCCTCACTAGAGCCTCAAGCGAAGGAATGGGAAGAGGAGTGTGCCAAACCATCACTTAATGTGAAGTGTTTCCTGCAGGATTGCAGCACCTCCCCACTGCACTAAAGGACAAGGAAAGCAGATACATGGAGAGGCATCACCAATTTCTATTCAAGTCACATACAATCTTTGCTCCTTCTTTCTAGAAAATGATCTGACATTTTTTAATTAGCAGCATTCTGAGAGGTACTTCAAGATTAGGATTAAGGTATGTCAGATTAAAACTCATTAAGTACCACCTTCCCAAATTCATATTGGGTTAGGCTATGAATTAAAGTATTTTTCCATTTAAGGTGTCAGTTTCTTCATTTTAAAATACTGTATTTTATTTAAATAAAGAATGAATGAATTGCAGTTTCACTAGCTCCAAATTCATAAACAATACATTGTATGATAATGGTGATAATCAATTACAATTTCATAGTACTCAAAAGTCACTGTCAGCGTAGCTGTTATCTCTTGACCTTGGAAAAACATACTGGTAATATAAAAACTCTTCAACTGTGCTTCCATAAAATGCTTGGCTGTTTTGAAATAAAATGTCTCCAGTGAATAAAGCACTTAAACAGAACTTCTTCAGCCAAAGTGTTCTTAAAAGAATTTTTTTTTTGAAGTTCAAGACAAAAGGCTCAAACACAGATCTCAATAGAACTATAGGAAGTGAGCTTTCTAAGTACCTCATCCCAAAATGCCCCTGATATTCAGACTAATTGGCCTTAATTGCTAAGAAAAATTGGGATTAGTAGCAAAGGCTAAATGTCAGCTATAATATTAATTTATGGCTTTTTTTTTCAAAGGGAATGCATTGTCAGCTTGACATTTTCTATGGCAGCAGTTTTATTGGTTTTGAGACATGTTGTACTTTGATCAAAAATACAACTATCTTTGCTATTTATGATCATTATGAAATTAAATTCATAAGTCATGCAGCACAGTAAAGCAATAAGTTTTTAATTAGCTATATGACAGATGAGATGAATTTCACTATTAGTGCTTGTGGTTAGGGCTCAGAGTTCTAATAAATTTATCTTATTTCTTTCTATGGAGAAGAGGATTTCTATGAATTTCATGAAGAACTGCACCTGTGGTTAGTTTATTTGTGATATAAAGCTATTCAACGAGACCATAGATACAGAAAATAGTAATGGAAGAGAAGCCAAATAAGGACTGTCAATGACTGTGATACTTCATTGTAGTTCCTTATTTCTTTTAATGTGATATCCTGACTGTGAACTCTACGCAGGGATAAAATTAAGGAAAATTGGACTACACTGGAAAACGTAAACAGTGCTTGTTGAATCCATAATGCAAACCACGTGTAAATGTTGTGCTTCCAACACATCACTGTGATCACAAGGTTGGTCACCGATAGCTACACAGTTGAAAAGGTTAACACATTGGAGATACTGGAAATCTAAATTATTAACTAAAGTACAGGGGATATTCTGGCAGTAGCTGTGAAGAGAGATAAAGAGTCAATGTTTCGGATCAATGACCCTTCATCTGCCAGAAAACAAACACATTTTATGTTATCTGAGAGAAAAAGGCAGAAGAACGATGTGAGCCCATGTGTAGGGTTGCTTTTGGTACTGGTTTTAGCAAGTGAAATAAATATTTGTTAATCATAGCTGATGGTCTGGAGAATTATAAAAAGAGGAAAATAATTGAAAGAATTAGAGAGGGAGAGAGTAAACAACATTTTGACCTGTGAGGTGCAGAGCACAAGTTCATGATCAAGCCCACTTTATATTGAATAAATCAAGTAGGGATTATTTGGATCTTTTGTCGAACACCTCTGTTCAGACCACAAGCTTCCTAACACCAATTACTGTAATACTCCTTCCCACTCCCACTCTGACCTCTCTGTCTGGGCTTCCCATAGTAAAGCTCAACTTAAGCATTGAGAGACAGGATCGCATTTTCCACCTCAGTAAATTTTAGCCTTCGGGACTCAGTGCTGAATTCAACTGTGTCAGATAAGCAGCCTTTTTTGTCTGTGTCAGACATGACCAGTTCCAGAGTAAGACCATCTTCATGCAATATGAAATTTTTACTGAGCATTTCCAGCAAATCTATTTCATTTCAGATTTCCAGCAACTGCTATGTCCTGTATCTCAGTTACAGCATTTCCAACAACCTTCTTCACTCCAGACAAATCTGCTATGGTTAATAAGCTTTCATCTTACTACTTCAGGCAGCATCAACATGGTGCTGCTTCAGACAGACCTTTGTTTTCAGCTGATCATACACATCCTATGCTTCTCACCATCCCTCTCTCTGTAACTTAAAACATACTCTTTATGCTGTTGTAAGGAAGTGCCATCACTCTTTTTCATATTCCACAAAGCTACCTGACCTAATCACACAGTTTATTGTTGTGCCATATATCAAAGACCACTAGTTCCATGGGTGGCTAGCACTGTTTTAACCCAGCATGCATGGACAGATGCCTGAATCTTTCAAGGGAGAGGTGTTCTGTGTTTTGCAGAAGCCATCATGCCAATAAGTACACAGATTTTTCAAGCTGAATCTTGTCACCCTGGAACTGAAGGGGATGATTAAGATGTCCACCTATAAGGACACAGAGTATGATCAAAGTCAACAAGAGGAAGTTGCACTCTGCTTGAATGGCAGAAGTAAGACACCCAGATTATAAATGCAGTGGCATAAAATCATACAATGTCTTCACATACATGGACCAATGAAAGCACTACGTTTTTCAACATTGCATTATGCCCTGCACACTGTATTCATACAAAATATCTTCATCATTCAACTATTAAAAATCTTTTTGTCGCACTGCATCCTCACACATTTACCATTGCTTGGTGAGGCATTGGCAGGCCAGTTGTTGATTATTATATTAGACAATCCACAATACGACCCTTAATTAATCAAAGCTTGCAGTTTATTGTCTCTGCACAACTCTCACATCACTATGTTGACCCCAAACCAAGAACTTATCTTGTGAATTCCACTGTTTCCTCTGTAGCAGTACTCACTCAGACCACTTCTCCAATTGATGACACTGAAATAGGGGATCTCCCATAACAATTAGTCCTTCTTCTCCCAGCCACTAACATGGGTGTCTTCCTTGCATTAACTAATTAGTTTGTCTATTTCCACTGTCCTTGACTCATTTGAATTCAATGTCTTCTTCCATATGATGCAGGAAGCAAGGATTTACATTCTTGGACCACTGGGGTATGTTTCGGGGTAAGGATGAATTGTACAAAAGGGAAGGGTTGCACCTTAATAAGCGGGGCACCAGCATTCTGGCAGGCAGGTTTGCCTCTGCAACACGGGTGTGTTTAAACTAAGTAGTGGGGGGGAGGGGACGAACTGGAAACATAAGGATGGAGATAAAGGGAAAGTGAGAATAAGAAAGGTTAAGAAAGACAGCAGAATCAACAGAGCAGAAAGCTCAAGAAGGGATCAAGTGAAATAGGAATTGATATGGGAGGTGAGGGGAGCAATGAATTGAAAGTATTGTATATGAATGCATGGAGTACAAGAAATAAAGTGGATGAGCTTGAGGCTCATTTGGAAATTGGTAAGTATGATGTTGTGGGAATAACAGAGACATGGCTTCAAGTGGACAGGGCCTGGCCAATGAATATCCAAGGGTATACGTCCTATCGAAAGGACAGACTTATGGGCAGAGGGGGTGGGGTGGCTCTGTTGGTGAGGAATGATATTCAGTCCCTTGCGAGGGGGACATAGAATCAGGAGATGTAGAGTCAGTATGGATAGAACTGAGAAATTCTGAGGGTAGAAAGAACATAATGGGAATTATCTGCAGGCCCCCAAACAGTAGTCTGGATGTAGGGTGTAAGTTGAATCAAGAGTTAAAATTGGCATGTCGCAAAGGTAATGCTATAGTTGTTATGGGGGATTTCAACATGCAGGTAGACTGGAGGAATCAGGTTGGTACTGGACCCCAAGAAAGGGAGTTAGTGGAGTCCCTCGGAGATGGATTCTTAGAACAGCTTGTACTGGAGCCTACCAGAGAGAACGCAACTCTAGATTTAGTGTAGTGCAATGAACCGGATTTGATCAGGGACCTCGAGGTAAAGGAGCCATTAGGAGTTAGTGACCATAATATGATAAGTTTTAATCTACAATTTGAGAGGGAGAAGGGAAACTCAGAAGTGTCAGTATTACAGTTGAACAAAGGGAACTATGGTGCTATGAGGGAGGAGCTGGCCAAAGTTCAATGGAACAATACTCTAGCAGGGATGACAGTGGAACAGCAATGACAAGTGCTTCTGGGAATAATGTGGAAGGTGCAGGATCAGTTCATTCCAAAGAGGAAGAAAGATCCTAATGGGAGTAAGAGGAGGCCGTGTCTGACAAGGGAAGTAATGGACAGTATAAAAATAAAAGAGAAGAAGTATAACATAGCAAAGACGAGTGGGAAGCCGGAGGATTGGGAAACTTTTAAAGAGCAACAGAAGGTAACTAAAAAGGCAATATGCGGAAAAAAAATGAGGTACGAAGGTAAACTAGCCAAGAATATAAAGGAGGATAATAAAAGCTTCTTTAGGTATGTGAAAAGGAAAAAAAAATAGTTAAGACCAAAATTGGGCCCTTGAAGATAGAAATGGGTGAATTTATTATGGGGAACAAGGAAATGGCAGACGAGTTGAACAGGTACTTTGGATCTGTCTTCACTAGGGAAGACACAAACAATCTCCCAGATATAATAGTGGCCAAAGGACCTAGGGTTATGGATGAACTGAAGGAAATTTATATTAGGCAGGAAATGGTGTTGGATAGACTGTTGGGTCTGAAGGCTGATAAGTCCCCGGGACCTGATGGTCTGTATCCCAGGGTACTTAAGGAGGTGGCTTTAGAAATCGTGGACGCATTGGTAATCAGTTTCCAATGTTCTATAGATACAGCATCAGTTCCTGTGGATTGGAGGGTGGCTAATGTTGTCCCTCTCTTCAAGAAGGGAGGAAGAGAGAAAACAGGGAATTATAGACCGGTTAGCCTGACATCGGTGGTGGAAAAGATGCTGGAGTCAGTTATAAAAGATGAAATTACGACACATCTGGATAGCAGTAACAGGATCGGTCCGAGTCAGCATGGATTTACGAAGGGGAAATCGTGCTTGACTAATCTTCTGGAATTTTTTGAGGATGTAACTATGAAAATGGACAAGGGAGAGCCAGTGGATGTAGTGTACCTGGACTTTCAGAAAGCCTTTGATAAAGTTCCACATAGGAGATTAGTGGGCAAAATTAGGGCAAATGGTATTGAGGGAAGAGTACTGACATGGATTGAAAATTGGCTGGCTGACAGAAAACAAAGAGCAGCGATTAATGGGTCCATTTCGGAATGGCAGGCAGTGACCAGTGGGGTACCGCAGGGTTCAGTGCTGGGACCACAGCTATTTACAATATATATTAATGATTTAGATGAGGGAATTAAAAGTAACATTAGCAAATTTGCTGCTGGCACAAAGCTGGGTGGCAGTGTGAAATGTGAGGAGGATGTTATGAGAATGAGGGTGACTTGGACAGGCTGGGTGAGTGGGCAGATGCATGGCAGATGCAGTTTAATGTGGATAAATGTGAGGTTATCCACTTTGGTGGTAAGAACAGGAAGACAGATTATTATCTATTTGGAGTCTAGTTAGGAAAAGGGGAAGTACAATGAGATCTAGGTGTTCCTGTATATTAGTCACTGAAATCAAGCTTGCAACTACAGCGGGCTGTGAAGAAAGCTAATGGCATGCTGGCCTTCATAACAAGGGGAATTGAGTATAAGAGCAAAGAGGTCCTTCTGCAGCTGTACAGGGCCCTGGTGAGACCACACCTGGAGTACTGTGTGCAGTTTTGTTCTCCAAATTTGAGGAAGGATATTCTTGCTATTGAGGGAGTACAGCGTAGGTTCACAAGGTTAATTCCTGGGATGGCAGGACTGTCATATGTCGAAAGATTGGAGCGACTGGGATTGTATACTCGGGAATTTAGAAGGCTGAGAGGAGATCTTATTGAAACAGATAAGATTATTAAGGGATTGGACACGCTGGAGGCAGGAAGCATGTTCCCGATGTTGGGAGAGTCCAGAACCAGAGGCCACAGTTTAAGAATAAGGGGTAGGCCATTTAGAACGGAGTTGAGGAAAAACTTTTTCACCCAGAGAGTGGTGGATATATGGAATGCTCTGCCCCAGAAGGCTGTGGAGGCCAAGTCTCTGGATGCTTTCTAGAAAGAGATGGATAGAGCTCTTAAAGATAGCAGAATCAAAGGTTATGGGGATAAGGCAGGAACTGGATACTGATTGTGGATGATCAGCCATGATCACAGTGAATGGCGGTGTTGGCTCAAAGGGCCGAATGGCCTACTCCTGCACCTATTGTCTATTGTCTATATTGTAATTCCTTCATGGCCAATACCTCCCTCCCCTTTTGATCCACAAAATTTCTGGGATCACACTACTGTTTTTACATCTGAGTGAATAGATTACAAAAGGAACACCAGCATTCATGACTATATCAAATACCTGTAATACTGATAAAGATACTAACAAAGTATCATTGACTGTAAAACATAGACATCAAAACACCAGCATGTTTAAAAATAACCTCAATACAAAAGTATATACAAGAAACATGATAAAATATGCCTAAATTCATGCTATATAGAATCATAGAGTCACAGACAGCATAGAAGCAGGCCCTTCATCCTATCTAGTCTGTGCTGAGCCATTTAAGCTGCTTACACCCATCGGCCTGCACCTGGATCATAGCCCTTCATACCCCTACCATCGATATACCTATGCAAATTTCTCCTGTATGCTGAAATCGAGCTCGCATGCACCACTTGATCTGGCAGCTTGTCCTACATTCTCACCACCCTTTGAGTGAAGAAGTTTCCCCTCATGTCGCCCTTAAACTTTCTACCTTTTACCCTTAACCCATGGCCTTTGGTTGTAGTTCCACACAACCTCTGTGGAAAAAAACCTGCTTGCATTTGCCCTATATATATTTCTCATAATTTTGTATACCTCGATCCTATCCTATTCTATCTTTTCATATAACTCAGGTTCTCCAGAACCAGCAACATCCTTGTAAATTTTTCTATACACTTTCAAACTTATTTATATCTTCCTACAGGTAAGTAAACAAAACTGCACACAGTACTCCAAATTATGCCTCACCAATATCTTTAACATAACATCCCATCTACTGTACACAGTACTAAGATTAAGGAAGGCTAATGTGCCAAAAGCTTTCTTTACGACCCTATCAATCTGTGATGCCCCTTTCAATGAATTATGGACCAGTATTCCAGATCCCTATGTTCTATCATATTCCTCAGTGCCTTACCATTCACTGTGTAAGACTTATCCTCCCAAAGTGCAACACCTCGTACTTGACTGCATTAAATTACATCTACCATTTTTCAGTCCATTTTTCAATATGGTCCAGATCCCTCTGCAAGCCATTATAGTCTTCCTCTCTGTCCACTACATCCCCAAACTTGATGCTATTCAAAAATTTGCTGATCCAGTTAACCACATTATCTAGATAACTCCAGATAATTGATATAGATGACAAACAACAAAGGAACCAGCACTGATCCCTGCGGCAATATACTAGTCAGAGGCCTCCAGTCAGAGATTAGTTATTCTGACCTACCATGTATGAAGCCATGCTGCCTATTCTTAACCAGTCCATGTCTATCCAAATACTCATATATACAGTGCATTAGAATACTTTACAATAACTTTCCCACAACTGATGTCAGACCCACAGGTCTTTAATTTCCTGGTTTTTTTAGAACCTTTCATAATGAGCAGAACTACATTGGTTTTCCTCCAGTCCTCCAGCACCTCACCTATCCTTAAAGTTGTTTTAAATATCTCTGCCAGGGCCCCAGCAGTTTCCACACTTGCCTCCCGCAGGGCCCAAGTGAACACTTTGTAATGCGCTGGGGATTTATCCATTCTGATTTGCCTCAATACAGAAAACTCCCCCTCCTCTGTAATTTGTATAGCGCCCCTGAAGTTGATGCTGTTTTGCTTTACTTCTGTCAACTCTGTGTCTGCCTCCCGAGTAAATATAGATGCAAAAAAATGCATTTAAGTCCCCCCCATCATTTTTCGCTCCAAATAGGCTACCATTCTGTTTCTCCAGGGGACAAATTCTGTCCCTTGCAATCCTTTTACTCTTAACATATCTGTAGAATCCTTTAGGATTTTACTTCACTTCATCTGCTAAGGCAACCTTACACCTTCCTTTAGTCCTCCTGATTTCTTTATTAAGTCATGTCTGGCATTTCTTATACTCCACAAGCACCTCATTTATTCCTACCTGCCTATATCTGCAATGCACCTCCTTTTTTTCCTTAACTAGGACCTCAATATCTCTTGAAAACGAAGGTTCACTAACAAGCAATACACATAAAAATTGCTGGTGAATGCAGCAGGCCAGGCAGCATCTATAGGAAGAGGTACAGTCGACGTTTCGGAAGGAGACCCTTCGTCAGGACTAACTGAAGGAAGAGATAGTAAGAGATTTGAAAGTGGGAGAGATGAGAGGGAGATCCGAAATGATAGGAGAAGGCAGGAGGGGGAGGGACGGAGCCAAGAGCTGGAAAGTTGATTGGCAAAAGGGATATGAGAGGATCATGGGACGGGAGGCCCAGGGAGAAAGAAAGGGGGAGGGCGGAAGCCCAGAGGATGGGCAAGGGGTATAGTGGGAGGGACAGATGGAGAAAAAGGAGAAAGAAAAAAAATATATATATAATAATAATAACAAATAATGGATTATGTTTACCTTTTATTCTGACAGGCATGTAGAAGCTTTATACTCTCAAAATTTCACTTTTGAAGGTCTCCCACTTACCAAGTATACCTTTGCTGGTAACCAGTCTGTCCCATTCCACAATGGCCAGATTTTTTTCTGATACCATCAAAATTGGCCTTTATCCAATTTAGAATCTCAACCTGTGGACCAACCTATTTATTTGCATATTTTCTCTGAAACTAATGGCATTGTGATCACTAGATGTAAAGTGTTCATAGCCATAGTCTTAGTCATAGTCACAGTCATACTTTATTAATCCCGGGGGAAATTAGTTTTCGTTACAGTTGCTCCATAAATAATAAATAGTAATAGAGCTATAAACAGCTAAATAGTAATATGTAAATTATGTCAGTAAATTATGAAATAAGTCCAGGACCAGCCTATTGGCTCAGGGTGTCTGACCCTCCAAGAGAGGAGTTGTAAAGTTTGATGGCCACAGGCAGGAATGACTTCCTATGACGCTCAGTGCTGCATCTCGGTGGAATGAGTCTCTGGCTGAATGTACTCCTGTGCCCACCCAGTACATTATGTAGTGGATGGGAGACATTGACCAAGATGGCATGCAACTTAGACAGCATCCTCTTTTCAGAAACCACCGTGAGAGAGTCCATTTCCATCCCCACAACATCACTGGCCTTACGAATGAGTTTGTTGGTTCTGTTGGTGTCTGCCACCCTCAGCCTGCTGCCCCAGCACACAACAGCAAACATGATAGCACTGGCCACCACAGACTCGTAGAACATCCTCAGCATCGTCCGGCAGATGTTAAAGGATCTCAGTCTCCTCAAGAAATAGAGACGGTTCTGGCCCTTCTTGTAGACAGCCTCAGTGTTCTTTGACCAGTCCAGTTTATTGTCAATTCGTACCCCCAGGTATTTGTAATCCTCCACCATGTCCACATTGACCCCCTGGATGGAAACAGGGGTCACTGGTACCTTAGCTTTCCTCAGGTTTACCACCAGCTCCTTAGCCTTTTTCACTTTAAGCTGCAGATAATGCTGCTCACACCATGTGAAAAAGTTTCCTACTGTAGCCCTGTATTCAGCCTCATCTCCCTTGATGATGCATCCAACTATGGCAGAGTCAGAGTTCACCTGAGCAAATTCTATTACCTGCCATGTCTCAGTCCTTAATAGTAGATCAGGAATTGCACACTCTCTCCTTCTAAATTCTACATACTGATTAAGGAAACTTTCCTGAACACATTTATCAAACTCTGTCCCATCTAGTCCTTCTTACAGTATGGGTGACCTAGTCAATATGTGAAAAGTAAAAATCACCTACAACAACAATCTTATGTTTCTTGCAACAGTGTGCAATTTCTCTCCAAATTTGTTCCTCCAAGTCCCTCAGACTGTTTGATAGTCTGTAATATAGCCCCATTAGTGTGGTCATAACTTTCTTATTACTCAGTTCCACCCGTAATGCCTCACTAGACATGTTCTCCCATCTGTCCTGGTTGAGCACTGTCATGACATTTTCCTTGAGGAGTAACGCCAAACCTCCTCCTTTAATGTCTTCCATCTGTCGTGTCTCAAGCAACAGAACCTCAGAATACAGAGTTGCCAGTCCTGCTCCTTCTGCAGCTAAGTCTCAGTAATGGCTACAACATCATAATTCCATGTGTTGATCCATGTCCTGTGCTTATCCGCATTTCCTGTGATACTTCTTGCATTGAAATATATTGCAGCTCAGGGTATTAGTCACACCTTGCTCATCCTTTTGATTCCTGACTTCATCTGAGTTCTTAGCAACTTCTCTCTCCACAATGTCTCCACTATCTGTTCTGGAACTCTGGTTCTCCTCCCCCTGAAACTTTAGTTTAACCCCCCTCTCCGACCCCCACTGCCGTGCACTAGCAACCACTGGGATATTAATCCCCTTCCAATTTCAGATGCAAACCTTCTCTTCTGTGCAGGTCCCTCCTTCCCTGAAAGAGAGCCCAATGATCCAAAAATCTTATGCCCTCCTCCTACACCAACTCCTTAGCTATTTTGTTAACTGTATAATCTTCCTTTTTCTGGCCACATGGGTAGCAATCCCGAGATCACAACCCTGGAGGTTTTACCCTTTAACCCTCGTACCTAACTCCATGAACTCACTTTGCAGATCTTTGTCACTCTTCCTACCTATGTCAATGGTACCTACATGGACGATGGCCTCCGGCTGTTCACCCTCTCACTTAAGGATATTGAGGAATTGATCTGAGAAGTCCCGGACCCTAGCACCCAGGAGGCAAAATACTATCTGGGATTCTTGTTCTCATCCACAGAATCTCCTTTCTATTCCCCGTACTAATGAATCCCCTATCACCACAGCTTGCTCCTTCTCCCCCTTCCCTTCTGAATCATAGAGCCAGACTCAGTGCCAGAGACCTGACCACTGTGACTTTCCTCTGCTAGGTCATCACCCCCATAATAGTATCCAAACCTGCTGTTGAGGGGGTGGCCACAAGGGTACTCTGCACTGGCTGTTTAATCCCTTTCCCCTTTCTGACTGTCATCTGCATTAACTCCAATTACTAAAAGTAACCATGAGGTGTGCATTGTACATACAGCATCCTTAGCATGTGGAGTAGTTTCATATTAACTCTGTCAATAATTTGGTTAATCACATCTCCTAAGGGTTGTAAAATAGGGAGCATTCAATTATTGGTTAACTAAAGTGCAACAACTTTACAACTTCTTCCATTTTTTGCCTTGGAGAATTTAATTGAGAGTTTACCTCTGCAATATTTAGTGTATTTACCATGGAAACCATTTGAGTTCAATAAGCCCCCTTCTCCATCTCTCTCGTGTTTTCAATTCTGAGTGGGTAATCTGTTCAATTCATAAATGCTGGAAAAACACCTGGAGGCTTATTCCACACCGATTAGGAATTTGGAGTGATGTCAAGTCAAACAACACTTGAACATAACCATATCCTGCTACAAGAATAATTTGTCCTTCTGTTTCTTCTAATACAAGTCCTACTTCCTTTGTATCTGTCTGAACCTCAACACATAATAAAGGACCAGTTATATGTGGCACTACAATAATGTGGTATCAGCTGTCATCAACTCTATCATGGGATAAGTTGTATACGGCTGATCTTGAGGCTCCAGTGCAACTGGGATTAAGTTGCCCGGGGCACATACTAACCGTTGATCTAATTTCTGACTTGTGTCCACATCAGCAGTACTTCAACATTTACAATGAAGATGTACTTGAGTTATGTCCTTTTTTGCCTGAAGCAGGATCTCAAAAAGATGATTTCTCTATTTTCCAAGTACTCCCGTCATTTATCCACACCATTGCTACGTGACCCCGATTATCACCAGATATGGGTCTAATTTCGTTTGTAAAATCTCATTTCAGTTCTTCATTAATTCGTACTACCATTCCACCTTCCTCACCCTCACAGTCTACTTTTGCCATGGCATCTGATGGAATGCATATAAACTTTTCCATGAATTGTGAATAGTCCATCTGCAGCCAACTTAATCTTCATGCCTTGCAACTGTGCAGATGAATATATTGAATATATAATTAGCTAATAATACACTTTGTAGTGGAACATGCAACTTCAGTAAAGCCTTCCACCACTATGAGGCCACTCATCATTAGCATTCCAACACCAATCATTTCCAAATACTTGGAAAAAAAACCAAGAGCAGTTTCTGTACTTACCTAATCATTCAATACATCCTCGGGATTCAAAAATTCCATTCCCTGCTTTATTTCCAGAAGATCTGGTGATGAACACCGTCTCCCATCAGATTCTCTCCTCCATTGTCTCTGCTTTGGTTGAGGAATTTGCAATGAATGTCTTGTCTTAACCTTCCCTTCTTGATGTTGAGTATGAGGTGAACTATCAAGTGCAAACTGGAAGAGGTTGCCCATCTCACTGAGGGGCCAACAGCTTCTTCATCCTCATCACTGTCGATTACCTGAAAAATAAATCTAAGAGCATCTTCTCCTTTCAGAGCATCCCATTGACATTGTGACTTATGAACCTCAACTACAAGAGAACATTGATTTTATCCAAGTGGCTTTAGTTAGTTAATATGATACTAACTTAATTTATACCTCATTGATTGGCCTAATCTCAAATAACGAGGCAACCTACAGAGAAGAAATCATTACCCTGGCACAGTGGTGTCAAGAAAACAAACTTGCCCTCAATGTCACAAAAACAAAGGAGTTGGTTGTGATCTACAGGAGGAATGGAGCCAGGCTATCCCCTATTGACATCAATGGATCTGGGGTTGAGAGGGTGAACAGCTTTAAGTTCCTCGGCATACATGTGGTCGAGTACCCCATATGGTCCGTACACAGCAGCTGTGTGGTGAAAAATGCACAACAGCACCTCTTTCACCTTGGACGGTTGAAGAAGTTTGGTATTAGATTAGATTAGATTAGATCCAACTTTACTGTCATTGTGCCGAGTACAGATACAAAGCCAATGAAATGCAGTTAGCAGTTAGCCCCCAGACCTTAAGAACTTTCTACAGGGGCACAATTGAAAGTATGCTGACTGGCTGCATCACTGCCCCGTATGGGAACTGCACTTTCCTCAATCACAGGACTCTGCAGAGAATGGTGCGGACAGCCCAGTGCATCTGCAGATGTGAACTTCCCACTATTCAGGTCATTTACAAAGACAGATGTGTAAAAAGGGCCCAAAAGATCATTGGAGACCCGAGTCACCCCAAGCACAAACTGTTCCAGCTGCTACCATCTGGGAAACGGTACCGCAGTATAAAAGCCAGGACCAATAGGCTCCGGGACAGCTTCTTCTACCAAGCCAGACTGATTAACTCATGCTGATACAATTGTATTTCTATGTTATATTGACTGTCCTGTTGTACATACTACATGTTATAAATTCCTATAAATTGCACGTTGCACATTTAGATGGAGACGTAATGTAAAGATTTTTACTTCTTATGTGTACGAAGGATGTAAGTAATAAAGTCAATTCAATTCAATTGTTAGAAGTTTGGATTCAATAGACTGATGGACTGGCTCTGTCAACAGCATCATTTGGCCCTACAAATCTTGGAGCAGTAAAATGGCCTGGCTGATGTGCAGAGATCATAACCTTCTGTCCTATTTCCAATTCCTTAGGTTTTGTTTGCACATCAAAATAAGCTTTACGCTGCTGTTTCCTCCATCCCACACTATGGGCTGTGACATAATGGGCTTCCTTAATAGGGTCAATTAATTGCTGTATCCACTTGTCTTTTACAATACCATCATACTCAGGCACTGTCCAAACGAAGGAATTCTAACCCTCTCAAGTCTCTCCTCTGGTTATCAACTTAAAAGAAGTAAATACAGCAGAAGCTCCAGTGGTATGGATTATCATAAGGTTACAGGGTAAGACTGTGACCCATGTGATCCTATGCTGTTTAGCCATTTTAACTAGCATCACCTTTAAATTTCTGTTCATCTGTTCAACAATTCCACAATTCCACTAGATTGGGGTCAATAAGGAATGAGGAACCTCATTTTTTGCCCAAACAACTTTATCAGATTTTGCATTACCTGTGCAGTGAAATGATCTGATTCTAGGCTCCTTGGCAATCCCCACTGGGTAAAAGCTCTCTCAAAATCCTGGCTGTAACCTTAGCAGTGTTATTCCAAGTTGGAAAAGCCTTTATGTACTTCGTGAAACTTCCACTATTACCAGAATATATTTCAGTCCTCCAGGAGATGGAGGAAAGCAAAATTCCCTCGAGGACTAAAAAATCCCCTGGAGGACTTTTTTGGCCTCACAAAATCAATCTGCAAGTTTACCTATGGTCCTTCCAAGGGGCATGTATGTATTAAAACTGCTTTTCTAGCCAATTTATCTGGGTTATACTGGGCACAGATCAAGCAATTCTTATAATAATATTCTACATCTCTGCATTATTGGCCACAGACACAGATTCAACTGTTCCATAGTTCCATCTGCTCCTTGGTGCCCAAAAGTATCATGGTACCAATACATCTTCTGGTATCTTTTATATGAAAGAGACTAAGGAGCTGGTGGTAGACCTGAGGGAGAGCTAAGGTACCGGTGACCCCTGTTTCCATCCAGGGGGTCAGTGTGGACATCGTGGAGGATTACATATACCTGGGGATACGAATTGACAATAAACTGGACTGGTCAAAGAACACTGAGGCTGTCTACAAGAAGGGTCAGAGCCGACTCTATTTCCTGAGGAGACTGAGGCCCTTTAACATCTGCCGGACGATGCTGAGGATGTTCTATGAGTCTGTGGTGGCCAGTGCTATCATGTTTGCTGTTGTGTGCCTGGGCAACAGGCTGAGGGTAGCAGACACCAACAGAATCAACAAACTCATTCGTAAGGTCAGTGATGTTGTGGGGATGGAACTGGACTCTCTCACGGTGGTGTCTGAAAAGAGGATGCTGTCTAAGTTGCATGCCATCTTGGTCAATGTCTCCCATCCACTACATAATGTATTGGGTAGGCACAGGAGTACATTCAGCCAGAGACTCATTCCACCGAGATGCAGCACTGAGCGTCATAGGAAGTCATTCCTGCCTGTGGCCATCAAACTTTACAACTCCTCCCTTGGAGGGTCAGACACCCTGAGCCAATAGGCTGGCCCTGGACTTATTTCCTGGCATAATTTACATATTACTATTTAACTATTTATGGTTCTATTACTATTTATTATTTATGGAGCAACTGTAACGAAAACCAATTTCCCCCGGGATTAATAAAGTATGACTATGACTATGACTATTTCTTACACCAAATATTTACCATTATTAAGTACAAACCCATTCTGTAACTACATTCCTGAATATTTCCCATAGTCTTCAAAATTCTCTCCTCTTTGTACCTTTGCTAACTGCTGGTCCTGTTGATGTACCTTGACTAAGTCTAAGTATAGTCCTTATAGTTTCTGTGTCATCACTCCCTCTATATCTGGGTTACATTTCACCCCACACCTTGCTCCTGGTTTGACCAAAGTCATCTGCTTTCCTGTTCCCTTCTGGGGATGTTTTTAAGTGATCCTTCAGCTTTCTTTTTTATTTCATAAGTATTTCCTTTCACCTTCTCAAATATACAGTATACTTCAACAAGGGTGCCGATAGTAAAGGTTTACCATCTGCTGAAATGTAACCTCTAGCTTCCCATAATGTGAAATATTCGGTCATCCTCAAGATGGGTCACGAAGCAACTCCTCTCACTTCTTTTGCATCTTTTTATTTCAGATATGGTTCTGCTATGGTTAGAGCCTATAATCTACATTCTGGCAGTGTAATTTTGGGCTGATTAGGCAATCTGGCAATTTGCTCTCTCTGAGAATGTTCCACGAGGCTGCAACCAAAGCATATGCATTGGAAGCCAGCAAGCCCATGATCAACTCCATCTCTTGCTGATTAAAATGCTGAGGAAGAATGAAATTATTGAAGCAGGTGCAGAGGGCGAGTGAGTGTTCAGTCTAGCTTGCTGCTGCTGGAAATGGTCTGTGTGTGGCCATCTCTCACTCTCTCTCGTTCACTATTCCTGAGGGAAGGTCCTTGCGTTCAAGTGATCTCCCTCACCCTCCCCCGCCGATGCTGTTGGAGGATGGTGACGGAACAAGGTTTAATCAACACAGATTGCAGATTTGGACTCTAATTCATGTTTATAATGTGTTCTAGTTCTGGTCGCTCTTTTTTGGGCAATTTTTGAATCGAGGTGGTCTGCAGATAATGAACACTGAGCAGAGCAGTACTGAAATATGCCTTTTGATTTTGTGTTTTATAGCCTGCATTTTTGCTCATTAGTTGGTTTACCGTTTGCATGATTTTTCTTGTGTAGTCGGGGGGGGGTGGTGTTTGATGTTTTTCTTTGAATGGGTTGGTTCCATGGTTCTTCTTTGTTTCATAACTGGCTGTAAGGAAGACAAATTTCAGTGTTTGCTGCATATATACTTCGATAATAAATGTACTTTGAATCTTTGAAGACCCACAACATGTGAAATGTTTAACTGTCCAAAACACTGCTAACAGATCATATTCACATGTTGTATATGCATGTTCTGCTAGAGTAAGCATTTGAGATGCATAGCAGTTGGCCATGCATCTGCTGGATTAACACAGCCGGTACTGTATGACTGGTGGCAGCGACCTCCCAAGGAATGGCTCAGAAAAGTTTGCAGTCTTAAGAGCAGGTGCCATAGCAAAGCTAGTTTTAAGATCTGATACTACTTTAGTGTGTTCTCTTTTCCATTCCCATGGAACATCTTTCTTCAGGAGTTCCATAAGTGGCTAACCTTTGGTGGCAAAGCTATCCATGTGGTCTCTACAATACCGCAACAAACCAAGAAACAACCTCAATTCCCTCACATCAGTGGGAAGAGGTATTTTTGCCATAACATTTACATGCTGTTTATCAGTCTCTCATCTCCCATCTCCTAGGAGCTATGAACACTCCCAAGTAACTAACTCACTGCCTCATGATTTGAACCTTTTTAGAGTTTACCTTCCAGCTCATCTTCTATAACAGTTGAAGTAATTCTTTAGTTGACTCATAATATTCCTCTCAAGTCTCTGTTTGTAACATCAGAGATCTACATATTGAATTAAACACTGGGGAACTGAAACGGCTTTCATCCTTTGATATTGCAGTATTCACTGAGCTTGGCAATTAGCTTGCAGACTTTTCATCACCAATCAAGGTGACATTCTCAGTGCACAGTTGTTGGAGTTTCAGCCTATTTGCCAACCATTGATGAAAATGGAGGGTGAATTATGACACCATGCAACAAAACTGTCTGTATATATTGTTCTCCCTTCCAAGTAAAAGCAAATTTATATTGACACTCTCTTTTCAACGCAACAGAGCAAAATCCATTACTTACTTTGAACCACTTTGCCACAGTATTCTGCTTAATCAGAGTCTCAGGATCTTGTGGCTACTGCAGATGCAGTTAAAGGGGTAACTTTATTCAGTTCCCTGTAACCTATGGTGAGTATCCAACATCTAACACATTATTGAACTGGCCATAAGGGTGAGTTATTCGTAGATGCTATTACTCCCAGAACTCTGTGTTAACAAACTCTGAATAACTTTCTCTACATCTGTCTCCGCTTGTTTCAGAAATCTGTATTACTTCTGGGGTTTCGGAGCAGGGCCTTGTATATACATCTCTCCTTGCAGCCTGCCACAGCCGTGTTTATGTTCAGCCAATACTGCCTGACAATCTTAAATAATTCATCTGACCCGTGAGTCCTCCATCATATCTTCTGTCTTCATTTACATCTCCCCAACTGCACATGTCCTGTGCTCATGTCATCCTACTGGAATATCAATAGAGACTTGCTCGCTATCAACTTGCTGCATTCAGTGTTGCTGTGTTTAGGGTTACTCAAGAGCCAGCCGTGACACCAAGAAAGTTTATAGGGCAGGCTCCTACCCTAGCTTCTACAAGGGGTCTACCTGCACCGCCAAACCTTGTGGTGCACACCCACATGACCGAGACCCGACACCGTCATTGTGTACTGGAAGTCCCCATAGGTATCTCTGGATATGGTGATGGCTTCTCCTCTGCACCCTGGACATGATGTTGTGGGTAACGTGGTGGACCTTTCAGGGGCAATGGTGACTTTGTTACATCCTGACCATTCTCAACCTCTCTGGGTTGTGGGCGAACCCTCACAAAATTACCTTTGTGTCTGCAACTGAAATGTTTCCATGGAGATCTGGTATTCACAACAGGAGAAATATAGGCATTCTGACCGCATCCTCGATGATCTCTCCTAATAGGTGGTGCTGTTGGTCATGATGGCAGCATACCCCGATAAGCACCCTGTCTCCTTTCATTCTATCACTGTACACCTTGTTCTCTTTTCAGGGCTATTTTAGAAACCTTTTCTCCTATCTTCCTTAGTACCTTTCTCTCTTACTTCTTTTTCCCATACTTGTGTAATCTTTCTGAGAACCCAGAACCCAGTGTGTGTGGGATCCATGGGATCAAACATGTCACACACTCTTCTGCTCTCCTCAATACTATTTGACACCAGCTTTCTAAGCCAGTTCCGCCTGTCCAAAATGGGATCATAAACACTCAAAACAACCAGCCATAACCTCATTGCAAATGCAATGGGACGCTTCCCTTTCCACTGTCTACATTTATGAAGAGCCTCCACTGGGTCACCTCAATTAGTCCCTGCAGCTTCTGATATAGCCTCCTAAATCATAGTAAATCATCCAATGACTCATGGCTTATGCCTGTCCCTCCAGTAGGGTTAGGCATAACACTGAAGTTAAACTCTTTAAGTTCCGCTCCTTTGCCTCATCTGAACTGTGAACAATCCTGAGTTGCTGAGTGCTGTGAATATTTCTCGGGGATCATCTCCCAGCCCACACCTTGGCATATTCACTGCTGTAGCTCACAACTGGTCCCACTGGCTCTGGTGTCTCCTGAACTTTCTTCATTACAACAGGTGCCACTGGAGCAAGGGGTGCTGGAGGTTCAACCTCCTCTTGGAAAAATTCAGAGAGAGGCAGGCCACTTCTCCAATCAACCGCACGATTTTAGTGTGTCACCTTATACACTAAATCACCCCAGTCTAAATAATCATCCCAAATGCACACGTCACTTCTTTCTGAGCCGAGAGTTGACTTCACACTTCTCTGTTTTAGACATTTGGTGTGATTGACGCTGCCCTTCTTCACAGCTGCTGATTTCTAAGTGACATTCATAGCAGTCCATAAATCCTAATGTTGATATTTCCTTTTTTCTATTTCTGTACTCTCCTTTTCACATTCCTCTTCGCTTCTCTCCTGTTCTCTCATCACGCATTCATAGTGAGCCTGTCAAATTCATCTACCCTGCTCCCTGAGCATTTCATTTTCTTTCCCCTCTCTTTCCAGTTCATCTTCTTCTTCTCTGTCTAATATTCCCTATACAGTACTTATACAATTCAAAATCACAAACAGAATTAGGTTTAATATCACTGGCATATGTTTTCAAATTCATTAACTTAACGGCAGCAGTACAATGTAGTACATGATAATATAGAAAATTAAAATAAATAAGTAAATCAATTAAACTAAATATATGTATCTATTAAATAGTTAAATTAAAACTAGTGCAAAAACAGAAATAATTCAAAAAAGTGAGGTGGTGTTCATGGCTTCAATGTCCATTTAGGAATCAGATGGCAGAGGGGAAGAAGCTGTTCCTGAATCGCTGAGTGTGTGCTTTCAGGCTTCTATACCTCCTTCCTGATGGTAACAAGAGAAGAGGGCATGTATTGGGTGAAGGGTATCCTTAATAATGGACACTGCCTTTCTGAGGCACCGCTCCTTGAAGATGTCTTAGATACGACAGAGACTAGTACTCATGATGGAGCTAATTTTGCTACTTCCCTGTCAGCTTGTTTTCTCTCACTTCACTTCAGTTATATTTTCCAGCAAACATCCCATTATAGCAGCTTTATTAATCCTGTGTAATTGTTTTCATTTCTTTGCACTATCTTCTTTCCACAATGCACTCTGAGGCTTCCTGATTCTCCACTCTCAACCTTCCTAGCCACTTCTCATAATCAGGCTATTTACTTTGTATATAACTATGAACATAATCTCACCAATCCTCAGAGCGCCTTGGGTTCTTCTTGTCCTTCTTTCCTTTTTCCAAGTTAATATCCTAACCTAGTGGATGATTCAACTCTAAACTAGAGTCCCAGACCTTTTCCTCTAGATGAGACTGGGCTTGTCGGCACAAGATTATCTGCCCAATTGCTTCCATAACTTCACTCAGAACAGATTCCATTGCCTGTAGCTTGTATCCTACCTGACCAATGAATCTCAGGGCCAAGATCTGCTGCTCACTCTCTGCTGGGTCCATCTTTGTGTGGTCGAGTCTTGCTGCCACTATGTTTGGATAGTGTGGAGTGAGAGACACTGAAGCGGGTCAATAGTTCACAGACTTTAATGTGAACAGAGTTAGAGGGAAAAGAAAACAATAAACACTAGAGCAAACAGGGCCATTAATGAAACTCCCAAACAGAAAACAAAGCCAACACTGCGGCTGAAAGGAATAACTAAATATAAAATGAATACCTCTCGTCTTCAGAGTCAATTGACTCGACAGTCCAATTTCTCAGGTAAGACTGAATGCAAGCAGGCTGCGAAACGTTGCTGTGCTTTGCTCAAGTCTTGACAAGTACTACAACAAAAAGAGTGGAGTTAAATACCATCACAATGAAATTATAATTAGCTGACACGTGCATATTCACAGGCACAATTGTCGTATCTGCTGCGTTTCCAAATCCGTGGTTGTGACAGCTGGACAGTGCGGCTGAAAGGGCCAGAATGATGTATTCTCTGCTGTATTGGAATGAATAGATAAACTGATCTGGGTTAAGCAATCCACTACTCAAATCTTAATTACTCAAAGCTTGCACTTTATGCCTCTACACAAATATCACATAATTGTGTTGATCCCTGGCTAACAACTGATCTCATGAATTCTATCATCTATACCAATACTCATTCGACCATTACTCCAATTTATAACTCTGAAATGGGGGATCTCCCATTGGTCAAATGATTGATCCATCTTCTCCCAGCCCCTGGCATAGGGATCTTCTGTATGATAATTTATCTCCAGAGTTCTTCAGGTGCAACCCTTCTTCTTATTCCCTTTTCCTTCAGTTCAAATGTGTTTCAATCTCATTGGCTCCATCAGAAGCGTCAAGTGTACTCACATTAAAGCATTTTGACACAGTTATTCTTGGGCAAAACCAATTCACATGATAGCTCACAAAATGGCACCCTCCATTCCTTCAACGACATGGCAAGAACAAAAACAATAAGCTTGTCTACTTATTTGAGTTCAATGTTTTCAAGTTCAAACACAAGTTTATTGTCATCTGATTGTTCATATACAAACAAATGAAACAATGTTCCTCCAGACTATGGTGCACCTACAACATTATAACACATAGAGCACTTACTGTTTTCCTTTGTTGGGGGGGGGTGGCCTTTTTTGTTTGTTGAAAGCTACTTCTGTCATGATTGGTTGGTTTAGAAACTGCAGCTGTTTTTCCTATTGGTTGGCCGCCTGGTGTCTAGTTTTAAATAGCACTTACAAGAGGCTTGTTCTCTCTTCCTTTGTCTTGGGCAAGCAGTGCACATAACCATTGGAAAGGTGTGTTCTGTGTGCTTTTAACTAAGTGTGTTTGTTGAATATTCAGCTTTGCAGTTTCTGTAACTTGGAGAACATGAATGTTAGGTCAAATTTTTACTGCTTGTAAATAAATGATTGATATACTTATTTGCAATTAGTGTTTTCTGCTCACTTGCCAGACCTGCAGACCTGATACACCATCACATTTTGCTGCTGCTTTGAGCAGGATCTGGATATTTGGGCAGGAATGCATTTCTTTAAAATGTTATTTAATGGAGAGGATGCCCCCCCACCCCTGTTTAAGAGATGCCAAGTCCCAGGTTGGACAAATAGTAGTGAGGGCTTTGGAAGTCTCGCTAACATGCTGATGGTTTATGGAATGCTGGAAGATTGGTCAGACCAGTGAGAGTTCACTGGAGATGAAGTGGGACATCACATTGTTTCCATACTTAAATCATCCAGCTTTCCCAGGAGAAAGGATAGCCAGTGAGATGATTTCTGGCTTTTTGTAGAGATTGTAAAACACCAGTATAAAATGATTTCTGCCTTAAGAATGAGGTTCAGGACGAGGTACTATTCTGAGAGAATCATTGTTGATGGCCCAGACTTGAGCTGCAAAGTTAGAAGATAAGAATATAGAGATAGCTCGTCAGCTAATGAAACTACAGTACTTCAACACTGCTCGCCAAGATGGTTGGCAGCCTGACCCTGTAAAGTTTCGAGCTTTAATGAGGTAGGGTGACGGTCCTACTCTGGGGCTGGAGATGGGGATGTCTTGCTAGAAGGTAAAGATGGGGAAGAGGGGATAGAGTGGAGTTCTGGGTCGCCCTCTCCCCTGTGTACCCGAAACAGTGCAGACCAGGCCAGTGATCATGCATTCCTACACCCACTATGGGGGGCATCATCCCATGGCTTCATCCTCTCAGGTGAAAGAATTGTTGGGGTTGGTACAATGGGCCCCTTCAAGACAACAGAGATCAAGGAATTCATCGCAAAGGAATTAGTGAGTTTAGGGGATAGGTACAGGCAAAAATCTGGGGAGTCTCTGGCCGCATGGTTATTGAGGAAATTGGATGAGGGGGTTACTGGAGTGAGTCTACCCATCAGAAAGATGTAAACACGAGGAATTCTGCAGTTGCTGGAAATTCAAGCAACACACATCAAAGTCGCTGGTGAGCGCAGCAGGCCAGGCAGCAACTCTAGAAAGAGGTACGGTCGACGTTTCGGGTTGAGACCCTCTAGTCCTGACGAAGGGTCTCGGCCCGAAACGTCAACTGTACCTCTTCCTAGAGATGCTGCCTGGCCTGCTGCGTTCACCAGCAACTTTAATGTGTGTCATCAGAAAGATGTGTGCTTTAGAGAGTGACTATGGGATTGTGTAATAGCAGCAGTTAAAATTTAGGTATTCCACTCGTTCTGAATGGAATTTAAAACACCAAACAGAATGGAGCACAGTAAAGGAGGGCACTAATATTCTATGCCAGTAGGTTCTTATCACAGAAATAATAGTAATAACCGCCTGAAGATGTTGAATTAACTTCAGGAAAGGTAGGACATCTAATAATGGAAGAGGTTTCTCTAATCAAAGGAATAGTGCTGTCTTTAATAGCACCAGCTGTTAATTGTCATATAAATACAAAGATTCAATTATTACGAGGTTTGGAATATGTAGAAGAGGGTGTGCATAGCCAGGTATGGAAGTTCAATAAGCAGACGGGGAGTGGAGGCTCCGCATGACCCATAAAGAAATATTTTTAACGTTGTTCAAAGCTGGGGTCCTGGAGGAGCAGGTAAATGGAATTCCCAACCCCACCCTGCAATATCAATGGAGGAAGTATTGGCCGAGGAAGCAAGAAAGCAAGGTTATTGCGGGGGAATGGGCATTCTTCAAGCTTTCTCCAGATAAAGGCTCCTTCTGTCCTCTGCCCGGTTCCTCACATTCCATTCAGGATTCTCTGCAAAGGACCTTGGCTATTGTTCAGCAACAGTGTGAATTATGGCATCTGCAGTGCACCTGTGGGGATGGTAGACAAATTGGAGTGGATCCAAGTCACTTTTCAGGCAGGAATTGATATATTTCATCACCAACCTTTCACAACCTTTCACACCTTTGTGCCTCATCCTCATGGGGGCATGGGAGTCATTTGACCTGCATCCATCTTCTCTGTAAATAGAGTGTGAATGATATGAATGAATCATTACTGATGTTTAAACCTACATGCAATGATTTGCAAATTTATAAATGATTGAAGAGAAGATCAAGGCATGTGACAGAATTGTGTTTAGCATGACATTAGAAAAAAATGTAGTATCTGTAAGCTGCACATGTCCAGTAATCCATTTCTCTGCCACTTAGGAACTTTGATGAACATCCCTTTGTACCTCTAGGATAACAAAAAAACTTGGAGTTAGCTATGTGTCCAGAAAAGGCAGCCAGAAGAATGGGAGCTTCATTTGAGCCAAGAGCCTATAGTTCAGGAAGATTTGGTGCAATCACACTTAACATAGAACATAAATACAAGGCCTTCCTGAAGCCTGCTTGAAGCAGGAGGTACCCATTGCTTCAAGCAGGCTTCAGTTATACTTATGCCTAAGAAGAATGGGGTAACCTGTCTCAATGACTCTCATCCAGTAGCACTTACATCCACTGTAATGAACTGTTGTGAAAGGTTGGTGATGAAATATATCAATTCCTGCCTGAAAAGTGACTTGGATCCACTCCAATTTGCCTACCATCTCCACAGGTGCACTGCAGATGCCATTTCATACGCTCAACCCAGGAACATTTGGACAGCGCAAGTCAACCATATTTCAATAGTAGTAGTAGTAGTAGTAGTTATACTTTATTGATCCCCGGGGAAATTGGTTTTCACTACAGCTGCACCATAAATAATAAATAGTAATAGAACCATAAATAGTTAAACAGTAATATGTAAATTATGCCAGTAAATTATGAAATAAATCCAGGACCAGCCTATCAGCTCAGGGTGTCTGACCCTCCAAGGGAGGAGTTGTAAAGTTTGATGGCCACAGGCAGGAATGACTTCCTATGACGTTCAGCGCTGCATCTCAGTGGAATGAGTCTCTGGCTGAATGTACTCCTGTGCCCACCCAGTACATTATGTAGTGGATTGGAGACATTGACCAAGATGGCATGCAACTTAGACAGCATCCTCTTTTC
The DNA here is from genome assembly GCF_963921235.1 of Mobula hypostoma. Taxonomy (NCBI): domain Eukaryota; kingdom Metazoa; phylum Chordata; class Chondrichthyes; order Myliobatiformes; family Myliobatidae; genus Mobula; species Mobula hypostoma. The sequence goes on along the minus strand of NC_086102.1, from coordinate 59,321,620 downwards.
AGACACCACCGTGAGAGAGTCCAGTTCCATCCCTACAACATCACTGGGCTTACGAATGAGTTTGTTGATTCTGTTGGTGTCTGCTACCCTCAGCCTGCTGCCCCAGCAAACAACAGCAAACATGATAGCACTGGCCACCACAGACTCGTAGAACATCCTCAGCATCGTCCGGCAGATGTTAAAGGACCTCAGTCTCCTCAGGAAATAGAGACAACTCTGACCCTTCTTCTAGACAGCCTCAGTGTTCTTTGACCAATCCAGCTTATTGTCAACTCATATCCCCAGGTATGTGTAATCCTCCCCCATGTCCACACCGATCCCCTGGATGGAAACAGGGGTCACCGGTACCTTAGCTCTCCTCAGGTCTACCACCAGCTCCTTAGTCTTTTTCACATTAAGCTGCAGATAATTCTGTTCACACCATGTGACAAAGTTTCCTACCGTAGCCCTGTACTCAGCCTCATCTCCCTTGCTGATGCATCCAACTATGGCAGAGTCATCCGAAAACTTCTGAAGATGACAAGACTCTGTGCAGTAGTTGAAGTCCAAGGTGTAAATGGTGAAGAGAAAGGGAGACAAGACAGTCCCCTGTGGAGCCCCAGTGCTGCTGATCACTCTGTCGGACACACAGTCTTGCAAGCACATGTACTGTGGTCTGCCAGTCAGGTAATCAAGAATTCATGATACCAGGGAAACAACCACCTGCATCGCTGTCAGCTTCTCCCCCAGCAGAGCAGGGCAGATGGTGTTGAGCGCACTGGAGAAGTCAAAAAACATGACCCTCACAGTGCTCGCTGGCTTGTCCAGGTGGGCGTAGACACGGTTCAGCAGGTAGACGATGGCATCCTCAACTCCTAGTCGGGGTTGGTAGGCGAACTGGAGGGGATCTAAGTGTGGCCTGACCATAGGCTGGAGCAGCTCCAGAACAAGTCTCTCCAGGGTCTTCATGATGTGGGAGGTCAATGCCACCGGTCTGTAGTCATTGAGGCCGCTGGGGCGCTGCGTCTTCAGCATAGGGACGAGGCAGGACATCTTCCACAGTACAGGAACCCTCCGGAGCCTCAGGCTCATGTTGAATACATGGCGAAGTACTCCACAATTTTCGTCCTATATGCTGATTCATCATCTGTCTTGAACCCTTCAAGAAGGCCCTGTACTTATGCTCTATGTTAAGTGTAATTGGACCAAAGCTTGCTAAACTATAGGCTCTTGGCTCAAATCCAGCTCCCTCTCTTCCAGCTGCCTTTTGTGGCAGCATAATCAGAAAAGCCTTCTCCTTATCCTAGAGGTACAAAGGGATGGTCATCAAAGTTGCTAATGGCAAAGAAATAGATTATTGGGGATGTGTAGTTAACATATATTACAATTTTTCTAACCATGCAAAACAGTCTGTCATATGACTTGATCTTCTCTTCAATCATTAATAAACTTGCAAGTCATCAAATATAGGTTTAAACATCAGTAATGATGCAGTACAGGGCTAATTTTCTTCCTTCACCTAAAGGCTAGAGTTCCTGTATATGTTAATGAGATGGCAGTGGACTACCAGCACCTAATTTGCCTGGCCTGCTGCAAATCAATATTGCTCCAGGCTTACTGTCACGTTTAAAGATCAAAGCAAATTTATTATCTATATATATACACACACATATATGAGTGAGAGAGAGAGAGAGCGCACGCTCCATATACAAACCTGAGAGTTAGCTACTTGTGAACATACTCAATAAATCTATAGAATAATAACTGTAACAGAATCAAGACTTTCAGGCAGGGTGCAGAAGACAACAAACTGTGCAAATACAAAAAGAAATAAAATAAATACAAGCAGGCAAGCAATATTAAGAACATGAGGAGTCCTTGAAAGTGAGCGCATAGGTTATGGGAGCAATTCAGAGATGGGGCAAATGAAGCTGAATGGCGTCATCCCCACTAGTTCAAGAGCCTGATGGTTGAGATAATACATGTTCTTGAACCTGATAGTGTGAGTCCTGAGGATCCTGTATCTTCTTTCTTCTGGTGATAGGAGTCCCTGATGACGGATGCTGCTTTCCTGCAACAGCGTTTTAAGCAGATGTGCTAATGGTTGGGAGGGCCTTATCCATGTTGGACTGGGCCATGTGTAATACTTTTTGTAGGGTTTTCCATTCAAAGGCATTGGTGTTTGCACCCAGTCAATATACTCTCCACTACACATCTATAGAAGTGTGTCAAAGTGTTAGGTATCATTCTGAATCTCAGCAGACTCTAAGGAGGGAGAGGTGCCACCATGCTTTCTTCGTAATTGCAATGATGTGCCGTTCCCAAGACAGGTTCTCTGAAATTGTAACACCAAGGACTTTAAAATTCCTGACCCTCTCCCCCTCTGATCCTCCAATGAGGAGTGGCATACGGACCTCTGGTTTCCTTCTCCTGAAGTCAATAATCCCCTAGCACACACGTGTAATTCAACTGTATCTTATTAAATTAGTTTTTGAGAAATGCACTAAAATGTTACTCAAAATTTAGGAATAAAACTCAGAACAAATTCTTACTCAAACTGCCAAGAACAAAGCAATGTAACCAATGAATTAACATCTTTCTATCTTGCATATCACCAGAGTTACTTTTGGACATTTCACTTATTTCGGCATATGTTATGGAACTGACAGTACCATGGGAAGATGGTGTCGAAGAAGCTTATGAGAGGAAAAAGACCAAGTACTCTGAACTGGCAACTGAGGCTGCCCAGAATGGCTGGAAGACCAAGATTTTCCCTGTAGAAGTGGGATGCAGGGGATTCGTTGCTACATCTACGGCAATCAAGTCAAATGCAGCAGAAGAAAGTAGCAATTGGATTTGGATTAAAAGGAAAGACAACAACTGGGCTGGAAGATGAAGACAGGAGGATATGGATCTGAGAGGGGTGTATCTGGGACGTCAGGTAGCACCGTTGAGCCCTCTGGAGACGTCGCAGGCTTATCAACGAAACGTCAAAGAAGGAGGGTGCCCACCTGATGACCCCGATGACGTACCTACTCTCCCTCCTTGTCACCACTGCCAACATCGAGAGTGCCAACTTACCATAGGGATTGAAACATCAAGTCCTAGTAGCTCTACTCCTCTACTACTTACCTCCATATACTGTATATGAACCAATATTGAATAATGGTGTTTTCAATATTGTTTCATATACTGTGTTCAACATTATTTCATATATTTAGAGATAACAGCTCTTTAGAATGGCTCCAATGATAATTCTTAATCGTAAAGCCTAATTATTATGACTTACATTAATGCCATAATTTTCCCAACATAATTATATGCATAACCAGTATATATATTATGAATTATAATTTAATGATTATACAGACATCATAAATCTAAATTTATTTGTTTTGTAATAACTTTTGAAAAAAATTGGGCTGATTCAATAAAAATTAATCAAATCAGTAAATTCTAGAAAAATATTTGATATAATTGCTCCTAAAACTTATACATATTCTAATATTCCAGTTAATTGCAATCCTTTTTCAGTATACCTTATCTGATATTTTTATGTTTGAGTTGTATGTTCTTCCATACATAAACAATACTGGGCCCAAAATAAATACATGTATTCCTTTCCATACCCTTGTCCCAAAATCACAGCAATATGATTTTGTCACCCTTTCTCAAGGGGGCTGAGGAGTATTATATTCAGTATGGGAGCCAGCTAAAAAGTGGAGGCGGAGAGCTGGTTGCATTCCCAGGAACTCAATGGAAATGCAAGGAGAAGAGTACTGATGCCGCCTAGTATCATACAATAAACTGGAAGTGCAGTTGCTGCTCACCAAGATTGTTTGCTTTCACAATACACTTTTGACCGCTTCCTCAAACAGGCACTTGACATAATTTCACAGGAATTCAGATGGGGCACAGAAGATCAACATCCCATGATTATCAATATCCTCAGTATGATTCCAGAGGTGCATGATTGGCAAGTCCGGGTGGATCCACAGAATGGAATTACAAAATGTCAATTGTTTATTCATTTCCATAGATGCTGCCTGACTTGCTGAATTCCTCCAGTATTTTGTGTTTTAGTTTAGAATGGAATTAAGTACCAAGAAGAGCAAAATGATGACAACCTTCAAGATCAGAGATATCAATTTTGATGCGAAAGTCACCAATGAAAACTAGAAATAATAAGTGTCTGAAAGCCTCCATTACAAGGCTTAATATCTGTAAAAACCAGAATAGTCAGTATTATCAGCCAATTAATAAAGCCAAATAAAAAACTACAAGCTTGCCGTTATATTTCTCTGAAGGTAAAATTACACCTGCTGAAAGCTGTGGTGTTTTATGGCCTTGAGATATGGATGCTTAACAAAAGGTCAGAGAACATCAAGGCATTTGAAATTGGCTCTTGTAGTAGACTGCTATGTGTCGTGTACACTGAGAAATGACTCTGTCAAGCAGCAAATCATTCCATAAATTAAATGATCTGAACTATTGTTAGAGGTTGTAATACAATGGAAGCAGCAATGGATTGGACACGTCAAGGTAAGTCTGGATGCTCTTGCCAATAACATAATGCAAGGACCTGTGAAGGGGAAGAAATCTATCCAAATAGTGTTTTGGACAGACCACTAACTAACAAACAGCTCAAAACTCCCCACATTCAGGATGGAATGGAAGAAAGCTGCTCATAGTCGAGAGGCTCACTGTTTACAGAGTTGGACGACTTCTTAATGCCCTGACTCGACCACACTACCTATTAACTGCTAGTACATTTGCCGTTTACTTCGGTTTTACCATACCTGTTTTTCTGAGCCAATTAAATTCAGTTATTTGAACTGATTAAAGGGGTATGAATGATTCACATCTGAAATATGAAGTTATTTAATCTATAGATATTTGTAGAAAGTTCAAAGTAAATTGATAATCAAAGTACATATACATCACCATATATAACCCTGAGATTCTTTTTCTTGTGGGCATGCACAGCATGAAATACAATACAACCAATGAAAGACTGCACCCAATGGAGCATACAAATATCCAATGAGCAAAATACAACTGCAAACACAAAGGAGAAAAATAAATTATAATAAAAAATAAATAAGTAATAAATATTAAGAACATGAGATGAAGTGACCTTGAAAGTGAGCCTATAGGTTGTGGGAACAGTTCAGTGATGGGACGAGTAAAAATACCTCGACTGGTTCAAGAGCCTGATGGCTGAGGGATAATAACTGTTCCTGAACCTGGTGGTGTGAGCCCTGAGGCTCCTGTACCTTCTTCCTGATGGTGGCAGCAAGAATACAACATGACCAGGTTCATGGGGCTCATTGATGATGGATGCAGCTTTTCTGCAGCAATGCTCCTTGTAGACATGTTCAATAGTGGAGAGAGCTTTACCCATGATGGACTGAGCCAGACCTATCACTACCTTTTGTAGGATTTTCCAATTCAAGGACATTAGTATTTCCATACCAGCCTGTGATGCAGCCAGTCAATATACTCTTCACCATATATCTATAGAAGTTTGTCAAAGTTTTAAATGTCATACCAAACCTTCACAAGGTTCCAAGGAAGAGTGCTTTCTTCATAATTCCACTAATGTAGTGGCTTCAGGACAGATGATCTGAAATGATAATACCAAGGAATTTAAAGTTGCTGTCTATTTCCACCTCTGATCCATTGATGATGACTGGCTGATGGACCTCCAGTTTCTTCCTCCTGGTCAATAATCAGTTTGTGGAGGAGGTGTTGTTGCCAATCTGAACTGATTAAAGTCTGCAAGTAAGGAAATGAAGGAACCAATTACACAAGGAGGTATTGAGGCCCAGGTCTTGAAGGTTATTGATTAATTTTGAGGTGATAATGGTATTGAATGCCAAGGTGTAACCAATAAAGAACATCTTGATGTATGCACCTTTGCTGTCCAGATGTTCCAGGAACGAGTGAGGAGCCAATGAAATTGCATCTGTTGTGCTGGTAAACTGGAGAATATCCAAGTCACTTCTCAGGCAGGAGTTGATCTGTTTCATCGCCAATCTCTCAAAACTTCTTGGGTACTGTTATAGTTGAAGCCTGCTTGAAGCAGGTGGATATATCAGACTGCCGAAGTGAGAGGTTAAAGATATCAGTGAACACTCTGGTCAGTTGACTGGCACAAGTCTTTAGTACTCGGTGAAGTACCCAATCTGGGCCGAATGCTTTCTGTGAATTCACCCTCCTGACAGATGCTCTCAAGTCAGCCTCAGAGACTGAAATCACAGGCTCATCAATCTCTCCGGGAGTTCGTGAAGGTTCCTCTGTGTTTTGATGGTCAGAGTGAGCATAGAAGGCATTGACCTCATCCGGAAGCAAAGCCTTGTTGTCATCTATGCGGCTCGATTTCACTTTCTGAAACCAAGTGACAAGGTGACCAATTGACCAAGCTGCTATAAATATATATATATATTAGCTTTTCCTTTTCAAATTCTCATATGTCTAATGCCCATTCCAATGTCTCTTTATCATGAGGACAAATTTCATTGCAATTTGGCATAAGAACTTTGCTGGAATCTAAATCTATCACAACAGCAGAATTTCTGCTATACAAGGTCTGTTGTTTCAAATAGGGTACCAGTAAATTTTTAGGCAAGACACCTTCCTTCAATCTGATTGTTTTGTTATCCATGTTGAAGATTGCATTCAAATACATTGCTCACTATAAATGATATCTTGTGTCATCCTTTTGCTAAGGTTAAACACAGGATTCATAAAAGCAGAAAGAGCTAGTAGGCTATTCACATCTGTTGTATGATGTCCTGTAAAAACAGATAAACAGATATTCCTAATAACTAGGGAAGAAATCGACACATGCTTGTTACAGTTAAGTTTTTAAATTTACTTTTGGGTATCTGGATGTCACTGGCATGAGTGGCACTTACTGTCTCTCCACAAATGGCCTTGAAAAGGTTTCAGTGAGCAGTATTCAAGGGCAAGTAGAGATAGGTAATATACATTGGATTCTGGTTAACTGAGACATATCGGGACCAGTACATTTTGGCCCAATTAAGTGGCTGCCCTAATTGGCAGAAGTTTCATGAAAATAGTTTAAATGTATAAAAAGGCAACTACTGCTTAACTGAGTACTAATGATGTACTTAAATAAAATACTGAACAAATTAAAGTACTACAGTGCTATAAAGCTGTGATTCTTAACAGTTATTAACAGAGGGATTTATCCAGTGTACACTGTCACATTCTTCTAATTGACTGTAAATGGATAAAATTACTCGTACCAGTGGATCCAGACCCAAGGTCGAGAGAGTGGAACTGCCCAGTGCAATGGCTTTTCCTCTTTAAGATCTCTCCCACACAGATATCCAGTGATTATTGGATATGATGGGTAACCGCAAACAAATAAAATCAGCAAATACACCTAGTGCCAATAATGGACTGTCTTCTTACCATGCTTTAGACAATTGTATCCACCACATCTTCATTTTCATTGTTAACATTCAAGATCATTGTCGATACCTTCAAATTCTTTGTTGAAGTAGTGAAAACATTTCATTTTCATTCCTGGTTGTTTATGTCATCTCCAAGCCTGAATATTTGAAACCATAGTGAGCAAAGCAGCTCCAAATTGTCTTCTAGCCAACTATCAGTGACAAAAATCACAGCTTTTTAAACACAAACACACACAACTGGCATTACTTAAAAACTTCAGCAACAGTTTCTTCTGATTCAATGCACAGTGTCCCAAATAAATGAAGGGAATGGTGATTATGTCCTCAGTTAGTTTTTGTTCTTTAAGTGTTGTCCCAAATAAACAGCTGTCCTGAATAACCGATCGCCCAATTAACTGGAACACATTATATATTTCTAAATCAAGATTGTGTTTGACTTGGATGAGATGAGTTACGGCAGTGCCCACTGCAGATGGTACACATTGCAATCGCTGTGTACTGGTAGTGGAGGGCACAAATGTTTAGGACACTGAATGGGGTACCTATCAAGTAGGCTGCTTTGTCCTAGATGGTGTTAAGCTCCTTGAAAATCCTTGGAGCTGCATTTGTTCAGTCAAATGGAAAATATTTCATCACACTTTTGATTTGTCCTTGTAGATGATGGAAAATATTTCAGGACGTCAAGTGATGAGTCACTTGCAGATAAATTTATTCAGCATCTATATCTGTTTAGAAATACACTACCTGCCTTTTTCTCAATGACAAAAAGTAATCGTGCATCATCCACATGAAACAGATGTTATTTTGTCTGTATTTATGAAAAGAGAGAACAACAATTGTTTTGGGATCATTGCTATGATTCAGATTCAAATGCAGATTCATTTATCACATGTACATCAAAACATACAGTGAAATGAATCATATTGTGCTAACAGCCAACACACCCAAGCGAGTGCTGGGGAAGCCTATAAGTTTTGCCACACATTCAGACGGTGTCAGGTCACTGGAGCAGGGATCCAATCACAAACCCAGTACTATGCACACAGTGATATTAATTGACTAACAAATCCCAAGGTACAAACAAAGTCAGTGTCAAAGTACAGGCAGAGATCAAAACATCCAGAGAAATCCAAAATCAGGAAACAGGCAGAGTCAACAGACAGACAGACTCAGGAAAATTCACCAGCTCAATCTGGCAACAAACAGGTGAAAACACAGGACTGAAACACACTGAGCAATAAACAGAGAGGCAGATGATAGGTGAAGCACAATGAGACACAGGTGGCAGCAATACAGGTAATAATGAGAAACAGAAAGAGACAGAGTACGCAGTAATACAGGGACTGGCTGGTGGAGCTCTCTGGAAAATGGTGGAGAGAGAGTACGCCAAGGAAAGACCCAAAATGTTGAAGGAAGTTTTTGGCCAGAATGGAAGTGAACTAGGCATGGAAGTCAGTGGGAAAGAGGAACGGAATGGAAAGAGGAAGAAGGCAGAAGTACGAGATATCAAACTCTGAGGAGTCTGTGGATAATCAAAACAGGACAGCAAAACAATGAAGAGATGTTGAGATTAAAGCAATTATAAAACTAAGCGAAGATGGGTGTCTTCTGGTGATTGGAACCCGATTCATTTGATGAAGATGCTCAACAATATTATAGGTGAGATTAAAAGAGCAAAAATTTCATGAAAAGGATGCAATTAGTAATTTGTTGAGACAGTAACACACATAAAAGTTGCTGGTGAACTCAGCAGGTCAGACAACATCTCTAGGAAGAGGTACAGTCGACGTTTTGGGCCAAGACCCTTCATCAGGACTAACTGAAAGAAGAGCTAGTAAGAGATTTGAAAGTGAGAGGGGTAGAGGGAGATCAGAAATGATAGGAGAAGATAGGAGGGGGAGGGATGGAGCCAAGAGCTGGACAGTTGATTGGCAAAAGGGATATGAGAGGATCATGGGACAGGAGGCCTAGGGAGAAAGTAAAGGGGCAGAGGGGAAAGCCCAGAGGATGGGCAAGGGGTATAGTGAGAGGGACAGAGGGAGAAAAAGGAGAGAGAGAAAAAGAATGTGTGTATATAAATAAATAACGGATGGGGTACGAGGGGGAGGTGGGGCATTAGCAGAAGTTTGAGAAGTCAGTGTTCATGCCATCAGGTTGGAGGCTACCCAGACGCAATATAAGGTGTTGTTCCTCCAACCTGAGTGTGGCTTCATCTTTACAGTAGAGGAGGCCATGGATAGACGTATCAGAATGGGAATAGGACTTGGAATTAAAATGTGTGGCCACTGGGAGATCCTGCTTTCTCTGGCGGACAGAGCGTAGGTGTTCAGCGAAACGATGTCCCAGTCTGCGTCAGGTCTCGCCAATATATAGAAGACCACATCGGGAGCATCAGACGCAGTATATTACCCCAGCCGACTCACAGGTGAAGTGTCACCTCACCTGGAAGGACCGTCTGGGGCCCTGAATGGTGGTGAGGGAGGAAGTGAAAGGGCATGTGTAGCACTTGTTCCGCTTACAAGGATAAGTGCCAGGAGGGAGATCAGTGGGGAGGGATGGACAAGGGAGTTGTGTAGGGAGCAATCCCTGCGGAAAGCAGAGAGAGGGGGTGAGGGAAAGATGTGCTTAGTGGTGGGATCCTGTCGGAGGTGGCGGAAGTTACGGAGAATTATATGTTGGACCCAGAGGCTGGTGGGGTGGTAGTTGAGGACAAGGCGAACCCTATTCCTAGTGGGGTGGCAGGAGGATGGGGAGAGAGCAGATGTGTGTGAAATGGGGGAGATTTAGTTTGGAGGAAGTGGGAGGAACCAAAGGAGAAATTATTAAGAGTGAGGACTAATTCCACTAGACGGAGCAGAGTGGTGATAGAGGGGAACTGGTTAGGCTGGAATCCAAAAAGAAGCGGAGAGCTTTGACACCTTCCTGATGGGGGATGAAAGTATATAAGGACTGGACATCCATGGTGAAAATAAAGCAGTGGGGGCCAGGGAACTTAAAATCATCAAAAAGTTTCAGAGCATGAGAAGTGTCACAAACATAGGTAGGAGGGGATTGAACAAGGGGGGATAAAACAGTGTCGAGGTATGCAGTAATGAGTTCAGTGGGGCAGGAGCAAGCTGAGACAATAGGTCTACCTGGACAGGCAGGTTTGTGGATCTTGCGTAAGAGGTAGAAATGGGAAGTGCAGGCTGTGGGAACTATAAGGTTGGTAGCAGTGGATGGGAGATTCCCTGAGCGGATAAAGTCGGTGGTGGTGTGGGAGACAATGGCCTGGTGCTCCTTAGTGGGGTCACGATCGAGGGGTAAATAAGAGGAGGTATCCGCGAGTTGTCGCTGTGCCTCGGCAAGGTAGAGGTCAGTACGCCAGACTACAACAGCACCCCGCTTATCGGCGGGTTTCATAGTAAAGATAGGATTAGTGCAAAGGGAGTCGAGAGCAGAGCATTCGGAACGAGTGAGGTTGGAATTGGAACAAGGTGTGGTGAAGTCGAGATGGTTGATGTCCCATCAGTAGTTAGCCATAAAGAGATCCAGAGCCAGCAGAAGACCGCCATCCACTCTGCACTCAAACACATCTCCCCCATTTCACGCACATCTGCTCTCACTCCAACCTCCCACCATCCCACTAGGAATAGGGTTCCCCTTGTCCTCACCTACCACCCCACCGGCCTCCAGGTCCAACATATAATTCTCCGTAACTTCTGCCACCTCCAACGGGATACCACCACTAAGAACATGTTTCCCTCCCCACCTCTCTCTGCTTTCCACAGGGATCGCTCCCTACACGACTCCCTTGTCCATTCATTCCCCCCATCCCTCCCCACTGATCTCCCTCCTGGCACTTATCCTTGTAAGCGGAACAAGTTCTACACTATTCAAGGCCCCAGACAGTCCTTCCAGATGAGACGACACTTCACCTGTGAGGCGGCTGGGGTGATATACTGCGTCTGGTTCTCCCGATGTGGCCTTCCATATATAGGCAAGACCCGATGCAGACCGGGAGATCATTTTGCTGAACACCTACACTCTGTCCGCCAGAGAAATTAGGATCTCCCAGTGGCCACACATTTTGATTCCACGTCCCATTCCCATTCTGATGTGTCTATCCATGGCCTCCTCTACTGTAAAGATGAAGCCACACTCAGGTTGGAGGAACAACACCTTATATTCCATCTGGGTAGCCTCCAACCTGATGGCATGAACATTGACTTCTCAAACTTCTGCTTATGCCCTACCTCCCCCTTGTACCCCATCCGTTATTTATTTATATACACACATTCTTTTTCTCTCTCTCCTTTTTCTCCCTCTGTCTCTCTCACTATACCCCTTGCCCATCCTCTGGGCTTCCCCCCCTCCCCCTTTTCTTTCTCCCTAGTCCTCCTCTTCCTCTCATATCCCTTTTGCCAATCAACTGTCCAGCTCTTGGCTCCACCCCTTCCCCTCCTTCTATCATTTCGGATCTCCCCCTTCCCCTCCCACTTTCAAATCTCTTACTAGCTCTTCTTTCAGTTAGTCCTGACGAAGGGTCTCGGTCCGAAATGTCGACTGTACCTCTTCCTAGAGATGCTGCCTGGCCTGCTGCATTCACCAGCAACTTTTATGTGGGTTGCTTGAAATTCCAGCATCTGCAGATTTCCTCATGTTGTCGAGATAGTGCTCAGCAAGGCAAAGTTATAATAAGATTAACTAAACTAGATGGCAAAGAAGTGCAATGCTCAATACCCGACAGTAGAAAGTGGACTAGAGGAGTTATCTCGGGAATACCAACAAAAGTTGCTATGGATGAGATTAAACAGAACATAAAAGGAGCAAAAATTATTGAGGCCAAACATTTGAAAGTTACAAGAAACGGGAAAAAGTGTGATAGTTTATCGGTAATGATTAACTTTGATGAAGAGAAATTGCCGACTAACGTTTACTTCGGGTATATGTATTATGCGGTTAGAATACATACACTACCGCCTTTAAGATGTTATAAATGTCAGAAATTCGGGCACATTCCGGCAGTCTGCAGAGGAAAAGAAAGATGTGGGAGATGCACTGGAGAACATGAATATGGGAAATGTGAAGCGGGAGCTAGGCTGAAATGCTGCAATTTTGGCGAGGAACACAGCGCAGCTTATCGAGGGTGCACTTACAGCAAGAAGGCGGCTGATACAATATGTAAAAGTAACTCAAGGAATCAGTTATGCAGAGGCAGTGAAAGAAGTTGATGAAAAAAGGCTGTCAAGCAAATAAATACAGGGAATAATAAACTGGTGAATTGTGAGGGCTATAATATGAAAAATAAGGATACACTATTAATGAGTAGAAAGGATTTCGTACTTTTTATGGTGGATGCAATTAATTGTTCAGTGCAGACAAGCAAAAGAACTGAAAATTTAAAATTATTGTCAAATCTGCAGAAAAGTATCTTGGTATTAAAGCGATTAGGTGGGAATAAGTCAAAGAAACACTGAATGGAGGATCCAACAGTTCACAGGCAGGGGAGATGGAATCTTAATGGCAGTATATTTATCGCAAATGGTCAAGAATTAAAGAAATATGTTTCAGCACTTAAGGAAAATCCTCAGATTTTATGGTTGAAGGCCAGGGTAAATGTGCAGAACTACAACAACAAATAGAAGTACCCGACAAGAACAATGGTGAGTTGGAAAGAGATTGGAAAATGGAGGAAATTATTACAAGGATACAAAAGGAAAAGGAATTTGTTGTAAAGTGAATTATCTACATTCAGATTATAAAATGAAAACATGGAAGCAAATGAAGAAGAACTCCGAGGTCTCAGTAAACAACTGCAGGCTACGATCCAAGAAAAGGAAAACCCTGAAAAAGCAGATAGACTTGGAAAAACAAGAGGTTTAAAAGTATAACGTGCGATAATTGCTATTCTTTAACAAGACGATTTTAGTCTTACAAGTGATGTAGATGAAATCAATGTAATTGAGGTAATGCAACTACACAAAAACGTGACATAATTAGGGAAGAATAGCAGTTTGTGGCATTATCTAATGAGCGCATTAAGCATTCACGAGGAATTGCAACTACAGAGTGAAGCTAATAGAGAACTGCAGGCTGAACTAGATTGTCTAAAGTGGGGAACTCCAGGACATATTTGGTTGGAACACCACAAGTCTAGCAGGTGGTGGTAATGCACTGAAAAACTGGTTGCCAACCGCCATAAAACAAAAAAGAAGAAGAATACAGGGGCCGGAGCAGAGCAGGAGTGGGGACAGGAACACATGGCAGTACAAAACCACAGACTGACAGCTAGGGGGAAATACACAAAAAGACAGAGTTCAACTGAAGGTACTGATAGATAGCCACATAGTATGCCCATATTGTTCAGCAGACCAACACAAGTAGCAATAACAGCAACTACAAAACAAACAACAGGAAAACAAACCTCCTTTCCATCCTCCCACCTATTCATGAACAGACTGCCCTGAGCCTCCAGTGCTTGGCCCCGGAGTCTCAGACCTACAGGAATCAGGTCTTCAACCTCCCATCCCTGGTTTGGACTCACATATTTGTACACATCAAGTCTCCGACCTCTGGGCTTATCAACTTTGGACTTCTACCTCCAGATTTGCCAACATTGGCTTTGCCCTCTGCTGATTCCTTGGTATTGACCTCCAGACTCTGCAATCATGGGTTTGATCTTCTGGCTTTGACCCCAGGACTCACCAATTATGATTAGGGGCCACAATTAGAATTCACTGTCAGTCTTGACTGTATTTCTGGACATGAATACCTCTTTAGTCATCAACTATACTATATAGTTAATATTGTACTTTTTTCTTTAAAGGGCCCTAGCTATAGAGCAAGGGAATCAATGCTGGGCAATGTACTTCGATATCACTAGGAATTGCCCATACACGCAAATATACAGGCACGGCCATGCACGAGAAAGTAGAACCTATCATTGCAATAGCTTGGTTATAATATTACAGAAGAAGCAGTTCAACACTCTGCTTGAATGTTCAAGAAACTTAAGTTTAAATTCTATCAAGGCAACCAAGTTAAATTCAATTAATGATATAAACAGGATCTTTTATTAATAAAGTTCCATACTACTACTACTAGACTTCATAAAAACACCCATTTTTCTAATGTCCTTTTTGAGGAATATTATCCATCCTTACCTAGTCAAGCCTCAGTGTGAGTCCAGACCTATTACAATATACTCTTTATTACGCTCTGAAAAGTTCTAGCAAACTATTCATTCGAAGGGTGATTGGGCTGAGCAACAAGTATCCTTAACCAGGCATGAAGAATATAAAACAAAAGGAAGCAGGTCTCCTTGATCAAGCCATTGGATGCATTGCAGTAGTTTTTATTTTAGATGACTCTGGTCAGCTGTGCCATGTACAGAGTTGTTATTCAAGTGGGGTGGGTGAAGGTGGGTTTTCCTTGAACACTCTGATCCCATAATTTACAAACCTGTCATGAACCCCGCGGCCTCAGCCGCTTGCCTTAGAGCGTTGAGCTTCCAGGGCACTTGAGCACATGTATTTGCTAATTGTTATCCTAACTTGAATCGTTAAGCCCTTGTGCTTAATCTTGTCGATTTAACTCTGACTGACACATTTCCTGCTTTCTATGATTATTTAAAGAGGACTCTCATTCAGTGCCTCAGGGGTGTCGTTGTGTTGGAGACAAAATTGTCTCGTAATGTGACTCAGTCACTCCCTCACAGCTCTGTTGGTATTCCTGTGTGTATACCTCCTGTTTCCATCTCTCTTGAGGATTCTGCAGTGTTTTTTTCTTGCTTCTGGGTCAAGTCGTGAGCCTACATTCCGAAGCTCCTGGGTTGAGTCGGTGCCAATGACTTCCGTGACAGAGAAAGCTGCTGGGTCCAGTCCTGTGAGACCACACCGTGACAAAATCAGTGGCCATCTCCCACGTCCAATAAGGTCATCTTCATAGCAGTTCACCCAAGTCATCTCACAACTTTTAACAGAGGTTCCATTTGAACATTGACCCTCTATGGGCTACAGCTTTGATGCACTCTCCAGGTTTGTTTATAATATGTTTGCAATCTCAAAAATACATGCAATTATTGTGCACAACTATGTACTGTAAGAGATTACAAATCACAATACTTACACTCATGCCTATACATGCAAGGAAATTCATTCCTTAGCACGTTCCACATGCAATGCTATCTCAGCATATTTCAAGTAAATGGGAATTTCTTTGTCTATACAGTAGAGTGCTAAAGAAGCAAAATAGGAATTGCAGAGGATAGTGATGCTACAGGAGCAATGCAACTAAGTGAAGTAATACTGGTGGTATTGAGAGTGATTCTTCATACCCAAGGTTGCTAAAATAACAGTGATCAAGGATGATAAAGTTCACGAAAAAGGCAATATGATACAATATACAGTCAAGTAAGATTTTCAGGGGGCACTTAAGCAATGATGATGAGCAGTCTCCACAGTGGTGATGACTTGGTAAATCCAAAAGCAAAGTATTGTAAATATTAAGAATGCAAAAGAAAGCAGGAAGCACTAGAAATATACAAGTTGTGGAGAAATGGCATTACATTTCGGGGTAATGACTTCACATCAGAATTGGTGAATGCAGTCATTTCTTCTTGGACGCTCACAGAAAGAAAGCCAAATCATCCTTCAAGAGTACATAACCATAGCAGAACTGCAGCAGAGTTACCTCTGATCTTTCTTACTTTGTATAGACTACCATCTATCTATTCTCCTATGACACAGTAATTTTACTTCCATCCGTTATTATTTATAGATTGTAACCATCAATCACTGATGTGGCCTTGGAGGTGACTTCCTAACTGTATAAATTTCCCAAGATGACAAACACAGTCCATCAAAAGCTGATCACTGATAAAAACAGATACAAATAATTGAATTGTCAAATTACCTCTGTCACATGATTGCCTCAAGTATTCTTGGAAGCTGATGAGCCTTGTCTTTCAGGTACTTCATAGCCCAAGCATTATAAGTGAAACAGACAGGCGTTTTCAGGGACATTTCTGTGGCCTCAAATGATTTACACAGGGTGACATCTATATTACAGGCTGTAACATGCTTGGCTACATTAGGTAGTCTATGAAGGGGATGACACTCTAAATGGTGAAGGCTATAGCCAGGACTATTCTGGAGTTAATTATTTTTTAAATTGTTTCAAACACTAATGTTGTAACATTATTGGTACAGTGACAGCTATATGGCAGCAGTTACCACAAAGTGCTGGTTTGATACCCTAAGTTCCCTAACAGTTACCTCCTTAGCAACAAAATATTTTCTGAGGTGATGTTCTTCAACCCACTAATTCTATCCAAGCTATTGTCTAATTAAGCCTTAGGTATCCTGCTCATTAAACCTGCTGAAGCTGTCAGGTTTACTGATGAGCTGGATGCAGTTTCTGAGTTTGCTGTCTACCTCTTCCAAAGCCAATACTTTGGAAAAACAAAAAAAAACTTGGCCTGCAATTTCAAAGAAGCAGGAATAGTCACTCAAAGGCAGATATATTAAAAGAGGGCCCTGTTTTAATGGTGCATATCCAGCAGGCACAGGGTGCATTTATCCTGAACCTGACTTGAGTAATCTGCCATGTCAACTCAACACCAGTCAGCTGCCTCCTTGCTGTTTGCCTTTAGATGGACGCCCACCAGTTTCAGGTATGAATATTGTAATTTTGAAAGAAGTGGAGTATAAAGAGACTGTCAAGGTTTGCTGAAGAAAAAGCATAACAGCATGTTAACTTGGTACTTTCCTGGGTCTGAGAAAATTGCCCTGCTCAAGTTTTGGACTGTGTTTAGTTCACTCTGTCCAAAATCATCGGTGAGCGTGCTTTTATTTCATGGTAAACAATATGGACTGATATTTTACCAAAAATTCAATATCAGTATGCTATGGTGAACCAAGGGCTATGCGGGTGTTCTGAAACAAGCTGTAAGCTGAGTAGGAATCCTGAAGTACCTCCTGATTCATACACAAACAAGTTTCTTTGACCTTTGTAGTGTGGCTTTCACCAATAATTTATAAATCAACACATAAGCAACAAGAAGGCCAGAATGGTGTTTTTCCTTCCCCACCACAAATCTTTGAAAATGGTAAATATTAGAATTGTCACTAAAATAGAACCTATTTACTAATCTTATGGACAAGCTCAAACATGTTTCCAAATATTTGAGCTGACTGTGTTAATAGTTGAAACGCAGATTGTGGCATTCAAAATGATCACAGGCATGATGTTATATCAAGATTTATGATTCGAGAGTGTTTCATGACCAAAGAACTGATTGTGGATTTCAAAAAGAGTAAGACAGAGGAACACTCACCATTCCTCAGAGGGATCAGAAGTGGAAAGA
Organism: Mobula hypostoma; assembly: GCF_963921235.1. Lineage (NCBI taxonomy): Eukaryota > Metazoa > Chordata > Chondrichthyes > Myliobatiformes > Myliobatidae > Mobula > Mobula hypostoma. Next base: position 59,303,848 of record NC_086102.1, on the reverse strand, counting down.
GTGAGCAATTTCAAATTCCTGGGTGTCAATATCTCTGAGGATCTAACTGGTCCCAACATATCGATGCAGCTACAAAGAAGGTATGACACTGGCTATATTTCATTGGGGGTTGAGAAGATTTGGTATACCTCCAAAGAAACACTCCGAAATTTCTACAGATGTACCATGGAGAGCACTCTAACTGGCTGCATCACCATCTGGTATGGGGGAAGGGGGTGAGTTGGGGGCTTCTGCACAAGATCGAAGTAAGCTGCAGAGAGTTGTAAACTTAGTCAGCTCCATTATGGGTACTGGCCTCCATAGTATACAGGATATCTTCAAGGAGTGATGCTTCAAAAAGGCAGCATCCATCATTACGGACCCCCATCACGCAGGTCATTCCTTGTTCACATTGCTATCAATGGAAAGGAGATACAGACAGAAGCCTGAAGACACACACTCAACAATTCAGGAACAGCTTTTCCCCTCTGCCAATTGATTTCTGAATGGACATTGAACCCATGAGCACTACCTCGCTACCTGTTTACTTCTATTTTTGTACTACTTATTTAACATATATATATACACACACACACATACACATACAGTACACACACACATATATATGTACTGTAATTCAGTATTTTTCTCTATTATCCACTGCCAAGAAGGCCCACCAGCACCTTCACTTCCTGAGAAAGCTAAAGAAATTTGGCCTGTCCCCTAAACCCTCACTAATTTTTATAGATGCACTGTAGAAAGCATTCTTCTAGGGTGCATCACAAACTGATATGGAAGTTGTCCTTTCCAAGACCGGAAGAAGCTGCAGAAGATCGTGAACACGGTGCAGCACATCACACAAACCAATCTTCCGTCCTTGGACTTACTTTACACTGCACGCTGTCGGAGCAGAGCTGCCAGGATAATCAAGGACATGACTCACCCAGCCAACACTCTTTTCATCCTTCTTCCCTCCGGGAGAAGGCTCAGGAGCTTGAAGACTCGTACGGCCAGATTTGGGAACAGCTTCTTTCCATCTGTGATAAGACTGCTGAATGGATCCTGACCCGGATCTGGGCCGTACCCTCCAAATATCCGGACCTGCCTCTCGGTTTTTTTGCACTACCTTACTTTCCCTTTTCTATTTTCTATTTATGATTTATAATTTAAATTTTTACTATTTACTATTGATTTGTACTCCAGGGAATGTGAAGTGCAGAATCAAATATCGCTGTAATGATTGTACGCTCTAGTATCAATTGTTTGGTGACAGTAAAGTAAAGTAAATTAAAGTATTATGTATTGCATTGTACTGCTGCCGCAACAAATTTCACGAAAATTGTCGATGACATTAAACCTGATTCTGATTCTGATGTCATTTCCTGTACACAAGACCAAAGGAGAATTAAATAATTGTTACTCCAGATCCAATGCAGCATAAAAAATTACAATAAAATAAAGAGTGCAATATTACATATGATAGCTTATATAGACAGATGATTGTATGTCCATAAAGTGATGCTAGGCATAGGAGTCTCTGTACATAAGGTGACTGACAGGAAATGATAAAGCAGTGGTGGTGTGGGGTATAGAGGGATGAGTTAATGGGTGAAGGTGTTGATCTTGGAGAAAGTAACTCTCTCTGAGTCTGGTGGTCCTGACACGGATGCTTTGTAACCTCCTCCCAGATGGGAGCGGGACAAACAGTTCATGAACAGGGTGGGTGGGATTTTTCATGATGTTGCAGGCACTTTTCCGTATATATGTCCATGAAGGCAGGTAGGCTGGTGCCAGTGATATATTGGGCAGATTTGACTACCTGTTGCAAAGCCTTCCTGTCCATACCATGCAGTAATATAGCATGTTAGAATGCTCTGTACAACGCATCTGTAGAATGATGTGAGTATAGATGTGCAAAGTCTAACTTCCTTCAGCCTCCTTAGAAATTAGAAGTGTTGGTAAGCTGACCTCATTGTGTAGAATGTATTCTTGAACCTTGAGAGATTGTGCAAAAAGTGCAGTCCCAGGAGTTTGAAACTACTTGCAGTTTCCACTGCTGTGCCGTCGATGTAAAGCGGGGTGGTGAGTGGTGTGAGTTCTCCTGAAGTCGATAACCATCTCCGTTGTCTTGTTGATTGTCTACTCCCACAATATTAAATAGGTTTAGCTCCAAATCAGCCATCTCCTTTCTTTAGAAATAATGGGTGAAAAGTTGTTTTTAGATTTTGCTAATATTTTACCATCAATAATGAAGAAATTACTTTTTACTTAAGTGAAAATTTAGTCAGTTTTAATGAATGGAGATTATATTGTATTTTATTTTCCTTAAGACTTAAATTATAAAACAAATTTCTTTGTCTTTGAGTGGTCTGCAAAGTGTTTCATTACTTATTGTATACAGAAAATAGGGCATTTAGATCTCAAATAACTTTGGCATTGAATGCCAGTCATCAAACAACTGATTAACAGAAAGTAAATTCTGAAAAATCAAAACTTGTTAAGATCTGTAGTGCTTCTTTTACTATAGAGAGCGAATTTCAGTGATAGAACAAACAAAACAACAGAAGAATTACTGACATGCACCAATTCCAATTTAAAAATGAAGGCAATGTCATTACTCAATTGTACACTGAGCTGAAAAGAAATGAAAATCCCGTGTGGAAAAGACTGCACACTGGGAGTCACTCCCAATTTCCTTCTGTCACCCAAGAAAAATGCCTGCTATTTTAACAATATCTCAGAGCAACAAGTTTGTATAGAAACCTTAAAACCAGGATGTAGCCCTTCAGCACCCGATACATAACACCCAGTGAATTTCAGCTAGCAGAGTTATTGCAAAAGCCCGAAGTAATTAATCATCAAATATTTCCTTTTCAATAGCATTGATGATGGTCAGAGAAGGATCCGCTTTGTTCCTGAATCCTGTAATGAACATGAATAATATGCATTAGCTAAAATGAAAAGCAGAAGACTGCAGATGCTGGAAATCTGGAATAAAGATAGAAAATGCTGGATACACTCATTTCTGGAAAGAGAAATAACGTCAGAGACTGTGAAAAAAAAATCAAATTAATTTTAAGCTACAAAGAGAAAGGGAATATCTCTGATAGGGTAAGAGCAAGGTGGTCACTATGATAAGCTGATGGTAAAGCTGAGGGTCGGCACAACACTGTGGGTCGAAGGGCCTGTACTGTGCTTACTATTCTATGTTCTATGAGTTTATCTGGTTGATACTACTTTGTTGAGAGCTCAGGATCAGATCAATATGACATGGCACAATCTAATTAACTCAGTGCACTTCCTGTAGAAACCATAGAAACCATAGAGAAACTACAGCACAGAAACAGGCCTTTTGGCCCTTCTTGGCTGTGCCGAACCATTTTCTGCCTAGTCCCACTGACCTGCACACGGACCATATCCCACAATACACCTCCCATCCATGTATCTGTCCAATTTATTCTTAAATGTTAAAAAAGAACCTGCATTTACCACCTCGTCTGGCACCTCATTCCATACTCCCACCACTCTCTGTGTGAAGAAGCCCCCCCCCAATGTTCCCTTTAAACTTTTCCCCCTTCACCCTTAACCCATGTCCTCTGGTTTTTTTCTCCCCTTACCTCAGTGGAAAAAGCCTGCTTGCATTCACTCTATTTATACCCATCATAATTTTATACACCTGTATCAAAAATTATGAACTTTGTAACCTCCAAAAATGCAAGGTCTCTGCTTAATATTTGTTTGTTGGAAGCCAAACGTTGCATAGCCTATTCACAGAAGTAACCAGTGGACTTTCATAATGGCTGAAAGGAATGATTTCTTGTCTTGCTCTAGAAAAGATAAACTGCATCACAAAAAACAAACTTGGCAAATTTCGGGAAATTTGGGACATTTTCTACAAGTTTCTGGAGAACAATATTTGGGATGATGGAAGTAACGAATTAAATTGAATTGACTGCTTTTTTTAATGGCAGGGTGTTTGCCTTTTTTCTTCGTGTTTTTTTTCCCCTTTTATTTCTTATGTATTTTATTTTTCCCTTTTTCTTTAACTTTGTTGCACTTTCAAACCTATGGATGATCTAATGTGTTTTCTTTTCATTCTGTAAAAGCAATAAAGAGATGTTTGAAGAAAAATAAGTGAACCTTTGAATCTTTAGATGTTAATACTTCAGTCAATGCTTCCCCAATAAGGCAGCAGGTGTATGTCACTTCCTACATGTGTGCATTTGTATCATACACTAATCTGGAGGCAATTTTGCAATCGTAGCAGCAAAATCAGGTGCCATCCAGTCAAATATTGTATACAGAACATAGAAATAGAACAGTACAGCAGAGGACAGGCCCTTTGGTCCAAAATGTTGTGCAAAACAATGATTCCAAAATAATCTAATCCCTCTTCCTTGCCCTTTGACCATAATCCTCCCTTCTCTGCATATTGGCGTGCTTATCTACGAGTTTCTTAAATGCTCCTTGTGCTCACTGTCTCTACAACCATTCCTGGCAGTACTTTTTAGGCAGTCATCATTACTTGTGTAAAAGTCTTGCCACACACTTCCCCCTCTCATATTAAAGATATACCCACCAGACTGTCTACTCTATCTATAGCTTGCAAAACTTATAAATTACATCGACTCTCCACTCAGGCTCCGCCACTCTGGAGAAAACAGATTGAGTTATCCAACCTCTCCTCAGAGTGCATATCCTCCAAAGTAGACAGCACCCTGGTACACCTCTTCTGCACCTTCACCAAAACCTCCATATTCGTCCTGTAATGAGGTGCCAGAGTTGATTGCAATGCCTTAAATATGACCTAACCAAAATTTTATAAGCTGTGGCATAATATTCATTGAATTTTTGAACTCAGTGTCTTGACTAATGCAGGCAAGCAGACATCTGAAGGCACTTGAAAAGTTCCAACAACGCTGTCTTTGAAACATCTTAAATATTAGCTGGGAAGATAGAAGAACCAACGTCAGTGTGCTAAATGAAGCAAAAACAAGCATTGAAGCCTATGTCATCAAGAACCAACTAAGATGGAGTGGTCATGTTCGGATGAAAGACTAACGTCTGCCGAAACAAATCTTCTACTCCCAGCTTAAAGCAGGCAAACATAAAAGAGGCGGACAATGAAAGAGATTCAAAGATGTCTTAAAAGCCAACATGAAGAAATGTAACATCGACATCAACAATTGGGAAACCAATGCCAAGGACAGGAAACTCTGGCAAGCCATCATCCGAGAAGGAACAGCAACTTTCAAAGCCAACAGATGTGCAGAATTAGAAGAAAAGAGAAGAAAATGGAAAAAGAGGCAGCAACAACCAAAGCCCGATCTGCCATCTGGAACTACCTGTCCTGAATGCGGAAGAACTTTCAAAGCCAAGATTGGACTTATAAGCCACTTGAGAGCCCATAAGTAGATCAACAGAACGAAGACCATCATCCTCGACTTCAAGGAATAGCCTGTCACAATGGTGGGGCATTGGGAGCATGGGTGGACCCAAATACAAGACACATCTTGTGAGGTTAGTTAAATTTAGTTTATTGTTCGATTCCAGGAGAGCAAGGCGGGAGCAGGAATAGCAAACTGGACAAGGACTCAGGACTACAACTAGGCTGGGACCAAGGGCCTGTGCTTCGACTCGGAATTGGATCCCAGAACTAGAGGAGACATGAAAAGGCTAGGGTATGGTCTCTGAGCCAGAGACTGGGCAAGGACCCAGTACCTGGGTCTTGCCTCGGGCTCGGACCCCAGAACCAGGCAAGGACATGACATGGGCTAGGGAGAGGAGGAACATGGAAAAACAGAGCCTTGGTCTCGGGAGAGCAGGTACATGGAACCATGGATACATACACAGAACACAGAGTCGGGACCCCTCCTTGGGTACAGGACATAGGGCCGGGACTCACACACAGAACAGAGAGCCGGGACTCCTCCTTGGGTACAGGATATAGGGCCTGGACTCATGACCCCCCGCGGGGCAATGGCAAGATGGCCTGACTTACCCCACAGAGGCGAGGACAAGACAAGACATGACCCCCCCCCACGGGGCAACGGCAAGACGGCCAGACTTACCCCATGGAGGCGAGGACCAGACAAGACAAGACCCCCCCATGGGGCAATGGCAAGACGGCCTGACTTACCCCACAGAGGCGAGGACAAGACAAGACCAACATGAAAGAACACCAGACAGTACCTAACCAGCTCCGGCGATAGAACCAGACTGAAGTGCAGGCGAGGGCTGCAGACGAGGGGTAGAGGGGAGAGGAGCAGAGAAGGGATTCAGACGGGGGGGGGCGGGTAGGACAGGAATCACAAACCGCCAGGGCCAGGACTCGACTCGGAACTTGGAAGCCGCCAGGGCCAAGACTTGACTCGGAACTTGGAAGCCGCCAGGGTCAGGACTCGACTCGGAACTTGGAAGCCGCCAGGGCCAGGACTCGACTCGGAACTTGGAGGCTGTCAGGGATAGGACTTGACTCGGAACGTGGATGCCGCCAGGTCCAGGACTTGACTTGGTACTTGAATGCCCCCGGAGCCAGGACTTGACTTGGTACTTGAATGCCCCTGGAGCCAGGACTTGACTTGGTTCTTGAATGCCCCCGGAGCCCGGACGTGACTTCGAGCCTCCGGGTAGAGGCGAGCTCTCGACTCGGCCCAGGAACAGTAGACAGCGGTTCTTAATTCCCTCCGGCGGGTTAACTGACGGACCCACCTTGGTGAGGAAACTTTGCAGGCTCGCTTTAGCGAGGTAACTTGACAAGGTTGCTCCGGTGAGGAAAGTCGAATTACCGGCACTCGCTTCGGGCAGAGACTAGGCTTGTTCCGGCCAGATGACATTGGCACGCTGTACCTTGATGACCTTGCAAACACTCCCGCGCCGAACAGCTGAAAGCTGGAGACTATAAACTACCGGTTCAATCAAGAGTAAATTGCCTCCAATCACCAGGGCCGAGGGACATGGGAAAACAGGGAATCAACGGTCCGGATCATAAAATAAACAAAGTAAATTTAAAGGGACCCCAATCCGGATCATGACATAGCCATGACGACGATGAATGTGCCTTATTTATGAACTTTTCAAATTGTGTGGCCACTTACAGGGAGTTATATACATGGACCCCAAGGTCCCATTGTTAATCATTGCTGTTAAGGATGCCACCAGTAACTGTACTCTCCCTTTATGTTGGATCTCCCAAAGGGCAGCATCTCACACTTGCCTAGATTAAACTCCATTTGCCACTCCTCAGCCCATATTTACAATAAATCTATGATCCATTATATTCATAGGTAACCTTCTATACAATCCACAATGTCACCTACCTTAGTGTTGTCTGCAAACTTGGTCACGCTCTCTATTATATTTTCATCTAGATCATTACAAAAGTCCCAATACACACCACTGGGGACATACCCTGCCTTGAAAAGGTATTCATCCCCCAACCCTTTGTTGACATTAACAGAGATCAATCTAAATGTGAATCCTTATTTGTGAATCATATGCTCCTTTTTTCACAGTAGAGCCGAGAAAACAAGGAAAATTGTAAATTATGAAAAAACAAAATTTCAAACACTGAAACGTCATCGGTTTAAAAGTATTCATTCCCTTTTGTTTAGTACTGAGTTAATCTACCTCTTGCAGCTATTTCAGCTAATAGATCCTTTAGATAAGTCTATATTAGTTTTGCACAACATGATGGAGCAAGATTTACCCATTCCTCCTTGCAAAATCACTCAAGCTGTGCCAGATTGATTGGTGAGCAGCGGTGGACAGTAATTTTGAGGCCTTGCCAGAGATGTTCGATCAAGGTAAGGTCAGGACTCTGATTGGGCCACTCAAATTCATTAATTATCTTCACTGAAAGCCACTTCATGGTTTATTTGGCAGAGTACTTTGTCATTGTCCTGATGAAAGGCAAACTTCCTCCCCAGTTTAAGCTTTCTGGCAGAGGCTAGTAGGTTTTTATCCAGGATATCTCTGCATTTAGCAGGATTCATCTTCCCATCAACCCTGACTAGATTTCCATTCCCTGCTGCTGAAAAGCATCCTCATAGCATGATGCTGCCTCCACCATACTTTACAGTAGGGATGGTGTTACTTGGCGGATGTGCAGTATTAGATTTACATCACTTAGTGTTGAGGTCAAAATGTTTCACTTTAGTCTCATCCAACCACAAGACTTTCTTCCAAATTTTTACAGTACCTTCTAACACTTTGCAAAGTCTTTCTGACAAGGATATGCTTTTTTTAACCTAGGGTTTCTTCCTTACCACTCTTCCATAACTACCCTTTTTATGTAAGGCCTTAGAGATTGTGGAGCCATGAACTTCAACTGCTATTGTAGCCTTGACTTATGCAGTTCACTCAGAGTGACTGTTGGTGTCACAGTAGCCTCTCTTAGAAATGCCATTCTTCGTCAGTGACTAAGTTTAGAGGGGCAGCCTGTGGTTTCAAATTTTTTCCACTTTTCCAAGATGGACTGCACTGAGCTCCAAGATATGTTCAGTTCCTTTGAGATGATCATATATCCTTCCCCAGATTTGTGCTTCTCTGTTATCATTCCCCAGACTTGTTTTGAATGCTCCTTTGTCTTCATTTTGGTTTGGTCCGCTGAACTTCCGCCATTCTGTTGGACCTTACAGAGAGAGAGTACTTACAGTATTCTCATGAATTCAAAGAAAACAGATGATCCTCCAATTTTCTATATTATCAAGTTGAGTGAGTTGGCGAGGTAATATATTACTACTGAGGAAAGTTAGCATGGTAATTTCAAAGGGCATAAACACTTTTCCAGCTTCAGAAGTTTGTTTTTTTTTAATTGGTAGTGTATTTATTTATTGAGATACGGTATGGAATAGGCCATTCTAACCTTTCAAGCCATGCTGCCCAGAAATCCCCTAATTTAATCCTAGCCTAATCATGGGACAATTTACATCACCCAATTCACATACCAACCAGTACATCTTTCAACTTTTGGAGGAAACCGGAGCACCCAGAGGAAACCTACATGGTCACCTGGAGAACGTACAACCTTTTTACTGGCAGTGCTGAGAATTAAATCCAGGTTTTAACAAAGTATTGGAATTTTTCTTTTGATTTAAAATATGTACAATGTTTTGCCGATTAGTTCAAAAAATCTTATAGCAATATATTTTAAATTTAGAAAATGAGATGGTAAAATGTGAAAATAGTTGTGGGGGCTGAATACCTTTTCAAGGCACCCTAAGTGTTTAAGAAAATTCAGAATGGCTGTGACAGCCAATAAGGTTCTGACCTCAGGCTCATGTGCTGTTAAAGCCATAACCTAAATTGAATGCTTGACAGCCACATTCAGAAACAAACTCTCTGAAAACTATGAAATACATTTAGACTAGCTAAATTCATTCAATTAAAATACTCTATTTAACCTCCTCCCAACAGTTGTTTCTTCCTCAGACACGAGGAGTTCTGCAGATGCTGGAAATTCAACCAACACACATTAAAGTTGCTGGCGAATGCGGCAGGCCAGGCAGCATCTCTAGGAAGAGGTACAGTCGACGTTTCAGGCCAAGACCCTTCGTCCTGACGAAGGGTCTTGGCCCAAAAAGTCAACTGTACCTCTTTCTAGAGATGCTGCCTGGCCTGCTGTGTTCACCAGCATCTTTGATGTGTGTTAGTTGTTTCTTCCTATCACTTTCAATTGTGTTGCTCTTCCCGCGATGAGTTAAATCAGGTGGAGATTCATTTGCAAATTTTCCAGCAACGTCTGGAAGCTTGTATTGCTGCAGTGGAATCCATGAGGAATTTCCATATAATATGGACAGTTTACTTGCATCTTGGAATATAAGACCATTAGTTTAAATTGCATAATTTGAGATTGCACTATAGGCTTAAACCTGCAACAAAGCTGGGCTTCAGCAATTCTATAAAGACAAGCTAGTGAGTTCAACCAATAACTGCTTGTTGTATCAATTTCAATTTGAGTTAGAAAAAGCCAGCAAAGCCACTTCTTAAAAACGAATAAAAAATAGTTATGTGCAACTGTTGTTATTGATATTCAGAAAGGAAAAAAAATAGTGGCAAGCATTCAGAGAAAAGGCAACTGATTTTATAATCTGATACTGACTAAAGAAGGTTAGAGTTAGCGGGACATGCAGTTTATTAACAGTCTGTATCACTCAAGTTTAGGAAGCTTATGAAGAAAACAATAAACAAATACTTTAATTAACAACATGCCTCGAGCAACTACATGTGTTAGATAATAAAACATTCTCAGTACTTTAATATTAAGATATGAATTATTTATGTTTTACCTATTTCGTCTATTTCCCAAAGCATATTTAAAATTTATATGATAACGTACTTGTAGAATTAGAGACATCAAATTGGCATTGTTACAAATAGCCCATTGACAGGAAAGGCTACGAATAATCATGCTGGCAAATGAATCCAAATCTTGTTACAGTGACTGGCATAGCTGTTGGTTTGGTTTACTATGTGGTTTACTAGTTCTATTTAGTTATGTTTTTCAGGAGACTTATAGTTAGTGGAGATATTGTTGGAATTCAAAGTTCAGAGTAAATTTATTGTCAAAGTACATATCTGTTATTTTACAGTAAATGAGATGCCTTTTCTTGTGGGCATTCATAGTAAATACAAAGAAACAACAGAATCAATGAAAAACTACACATCAGGGATGGACAAACAACGAAAGTGCAAAAGACAACAAAACTGTGTAAATACAAAACTCAATAAATAAATAAACAATAAATATTGAGAACACCAGTTGTTGAGTCCTTAAAAGCGAATCTATAGGTTGTGGAAACAACAGGAATTCTGCAGATGCTGGAAATTCAAGCAACATACATCAAAGTTGCTGGTGAACGCAGCAGGCCAAGCAGCATCTATAGGAAGAGGCGCAGTCGACGTTTCAGGCCGAGACCCTTCGTCAGGACTAACTGAAGGAAGAGTGAGTAAGGGATTTGAAAGCTGGAGGGGGAGGGGGAGATGCAAAATGATAGGATAAGACAGGAGGGGGAGGGATAGAGCCGAGAGCTGGACAGGTGATAGGCAAAAGGGGATACGAGAGGATCATGGGACAGGAGGCCTAGGGAGAAAGACGGGGGGGGTGACCCAGAGGATGGGCAAGAGGTATATTCAGAGGGACAGAGGGAGAAAAAGGAGAGTGAGAGAAAGAATGTGTGCATAAAAATGAGTAACAGCTGGGGTGTTGGGGTGAGTCAAGTTATCCCCTCTGGTTGAAGAGCCTGATAGTTGTGGGGTAATGAATATTCCTGAAAGTGGTGGTGTGGAACTTGAGGCTCCTGGATTTAGCAAGTATAGATTTTCAGTGCAGATATGCAAGTATGGAAAATGTCAGCTTCTTTCTATCCCTCTCACGTACGTAAAGGTGCATGCTTGCACATGTGCAGATCACCTTTCAGTGAGCAAACACATGGAAAACAATGAGCACAGCTCCCTAAGCTTTAAGGTAGCTATGAATAAGAATAAGATTGGCCTTGCAGGAAAGTATTAAATTAAGGGAGGGGGAATTGTGCAGGCATTAGGCATTAGCTCTAACTGGAGGGAACTGGAAAGAGTTATTTTTGGGCAAGTCCACATCTATCATGTGGATGTTGTTGTTTAAAGAGCAGAGGTACAGAGTTCAAGACAGGTTTGTTCCACTCAGAGGGGAGGAAAGATACAGAAACCATTGATGAAAGAGATAGTTAATTTAGTCAAGCAATAAAAAGAAGCTTATGTAAGACTTGGAAAGCTGGAATTGTCCAATACACACGAGGGCTATAAAGAAGACAGAAGGGAACTCAAGAAAGGACTTAGATGAAGCAGAAGGCATCACTAAATATCCTTGGTAAATAGGATTAAAGAGAATTCCAAAGCATTTTGCACATATCTCAAGAGGATAACTAGGGAGATGTTAGGGATACTCAAAGATAAACAAAGGAACATGTGTGAAGAGGTGGAGGATGTGTGCAAGATTCTAAATGAGTACTTGCATCAGTATTTATCAAGGAGACAGTTGGAGAGAAAAGAGAGCTCAGAGTGGAGCATGCTAAGATGCTTGGACATTTCGAGATTAGGAAAGTATTACTGTTAAATCTCTTGAAGATTAAATGGTGGGTAAGTCCTCAGAGCTACACGGAAAATACCCCACATCATTGAGAGAGGCAATAAATGAGATTGATAGGGTCTTAACCAAGATCTTTGTCTCTTCACTAGCAACAAGTTTGATGCCATAGTACTAGCAGCTAGCTAATATTACTCCTTTGTTCAAAAGGGAAATAAGGATAATCCTAGAAATTGTAGATCAGGGAAACTAATGGAGATGATTCTTAAATTAGGATTTATGAACATCCGGAGAAGCATTAGGGACAGTCAGCATGGCTTTGCATGGGGCAGGACATATCTGACAAATCTGATTGAGTTTTTGAGGAGATGATAGAGGTGATTGATGAAGGTAGAGAGTGGATGTTGTATGCACTGATTTTCGTAAGGAAATCAACAAGGTCTTGCATGGTAGAATCAGAGGAAGCATGAGATCTATGGTGACTTGGCTGATTGGATTCAAATTTGGCTCTCCCATAGAAGACAGAGGGTAGTGGTGTATGGATTTTATTCTGAATGGCAATGCATTGCTTTGAAAAGGTATTCAGCCCCCACAACTATTTTCACATTTTACTACACAAACATGAGGGAATCTACAGATGCTGGAATTTCAAGCAACACACGTAAAAATTGCTGGTGAATGCAACAGGCCAGGCAGCATCCATAGGAAGAGGTACAATCGACGTTTCGGGCCAAGACCCTTCGTCAGGACTAACTGAAAGAAGAGATTTGAAAGTGGGAGGGGGAGGGGCAGATGTTCACCAGCAATTTTTATGTGGTTGCTTCACATTTTACTGTTGATTTCATAAACTGAAAATATATTAAATAGGCGTCCGTTAGTCTCGTGAGACTATGGATTTGCGCCTTGGAAGTTTTCCAGGGTGCAGGGCTGGGCATGGTTGTATGGAAGACCAGCAGTTGCCCATGCTGCAAGTCTCCCCTCTGAACACCACTGAGTTTGTCCAAGGGAAGGGCACTAGGGCCGATACAGATTGGCACCGGTGTCGTCGCAGAGCAATGTGCAGTTAAGTGCCTTGCTCAAGGACACAACACGCTGCCTCAGCTGAGACTCGAACTAGCGACCTTCAAATCACTAGACTGATGCCTTAACCACTTGGCCACGCGAGCTAATCTACATGTAATGCCCTGATTCATATTTTCTACTGATATGCTGTATGTATTTCATTTTGTGCTGTTCTGTGCAAGCTGCTTGTTTTCAGCTTATGTTTGGGTTATTGTTGAAGTTAAGAGAGAGGAGAAATGTATGGCATCCAGTTAGGATGGTCAGATTAAGGGGAGGTTTCTCTGGTGAGGGACACCAAGGTTGGGCTTGGGTTTCATTTTCAAGAGGAGATGAAGAGAGAAGACGCCGGGGAGAACCGGTCGTAGCATACGATCCAGTGGGAGACCTGTTTGTTCGAGATGGATTGTGAGCGACGTATGGTAGGTGGTGTGAGGGCCCAGCGTGCAAGTGAAAGAGAAGTTCAAGATGAACTCCAACTTGTGCACATTTGATTGTTTAATTAGAACGGGTCCTTTTCGTTTTGTTATTCTTTACTAACCCTTTAGTTAAGATTCATAAATATAATCCCGTTAATCCTATGCAGTGTACCTTCTGTTATTTCGTGGCATTAGATTGTAACCAGGGTTTGGGGTGGGATCGAGCATGCCTCAAACTCACGACTTTGGCAGGGCTAGAGGGTGTCTCCCCTAGACAAGGAAACCAGGGTGTTTCATACAAAGCATCATGCTTCATGACAAATCAAAAGAAAAATTCCAAATTATGTCAGCAATATACTAAAAAGTAAAAAACTAAAATTGCAAGGATGAAAATGTATTCATCCCCTTTATAATTACCACACTAACTTTCCTTTGTTGAAATATATTACCTTACCACTCACCTAATTTATAGATGCAGAAAATTGGAGGATCATTTGTCTTCAATGGATTCATCAGAATACTATAAATGCCCCCTTTCTCTGTAAGGTCCAACATGTGGTGGGTTTTCAACAGACCAAACCAAAGACAAAGGAGCATTCAAGACAAGTCAGGAATGTTATGTTTGTTCTTGATAAAAAGACAAACCTTGCATGGTTTTCATTTGCGAGCACATTTATTCATGGCTTCTAATTCACCACTTTTGTGTGTACTCCCAGTTCACCAACATCCCTGCAGTTCTGTGGGAGCCACTCACATTGCACACTGGGAACTGAAGATCTTTATTATGTCAAACCCGTGGAAGGATACAAGGCCATCTTAAAGACACTGAACATACCTCAGACCTCAGTGCGGTCCATCATGAAAAAGTGGAAAAATTATTAACCAAAGACATGATGCCTAGATCAGGCTGGCCCTCTAAATTTAGTCATGGGAGAAGAATGGCACTTGTAAGAGAGGTTACTGTGACACCAACAATCACTCTGAATAAGCTACACAAGTCAATAGCTGCAACTGGAGATGAAGTTCATAGCTCCATAATCTCCAAGGCCTTTGCACAAAAAGGGTACTTATGAAAGAGTGGCAAGGAAGAAGCCCTGGCTAAAAATCCTTGCCCATCAGGACTTTGCAAATCGTCACTTAGAAGATACTGTAAAAATGTGGCAGAAGGTTTGTGGTCGAATTAGACTGAAGTGGAACTTTTTGGACTCAACACGAAACAGTACATGTGGCGTAAATTTAATACTGTGCATCAGCCAGGTAACACCATCACAACAGTAACTTATGGTGGAGGTAGCATCATGCAATGGGGATGCTTTTCAGCAGCAGGGACTGGAAATCTGGTTATGATTGATGGAGCATGAATGCTGTGAAATACAGAGAGATTCTAGATAAAAATCTGCTATCCTCTGCCAGAAGGCTTAAACTGGAGACAAAGTTCATCTTTCAGCAGGACAACGGCCCAAAGCTTCCAATGAAGACAATTGATGTTCTTGCTTGGCTCAGTCAGAGTCCTGACCTTAACCTGATCGAACATCTATGGGAAGACCTCAAGATTACTGTCCAACGCCGTTCCCCAAATAACCTGGCACAGTTTGAGCAATTTTTTCAGGAGGAATGGGCAAATCTTGCTCTGTCATGGTGTGTAAAGCTAATAGAAACTTATCCAAAAAGACTACTGGCTGTAAGAGCTGCGAGAGGTCTTCAACTATGTACTGAGCAAAGGGGAAGGAATACTTCTGAACCACTGACCATTTCAGTGTTGGAATTTTTAGTTTTACATAATTTATAATTTTCCCTGTTTTTTTGGGATCTGTATGATAAAAGGAGCATGTGATTCATAAATAAAAATGACCCAATTACCTGGTTGTAATACTAATTTATGTGAGCAAAGGGTTGTGGTGCTGAATACTTTTTCAATGCACTGTATTCTGGTCGAAGGCTTACATGTCAATGTAGTTAACTACGCTGATGCTCCAATACCAGCAGAAGCAACATAATCTAAGTGGTAGTGACTGATATTGCAGGTTCAATGAAGATCTGCGTAATTTGGAGACGCAAGGACACTGCAGCTGCCAGAATTTGAGGCAACAAACAATATACTGGAGGAAGTCAATGGGTCAGGTAGCAATTGAGGAAAGAAATGGCAGTCAACAATTCAGGTTGTGACCAACGTTCCCTCTAATTTGTAATGATCAGTGAGCGCAAAAATCATGTGCTGTGCAATTTTTTTGCCCAGTGACAATAACATATGTGCACTGAATAGTGTCTTCTATAACAACAGTATAAATAAGCCAGTTCTAAAATCTGCAGACAGATCATTGCAAACGCCATGTTGTCAATACCATCTGCGTCAGAAACTGGGAAAGGAAATGTGATTATGTACAATCTTGAACTATACTTAACATGCCAACGAGGTAGAGGGCGACAACAATTTGAGCACAGTGCGAAAGATTTTTGTGTGTGCACACCTTTGAGGGAACATTGGTTGAGATCCTTCTTCTGGATCTGAAATGGCAGCTGCAACACAGATGGTGCCTGGCTGACTGAATCCCTTCAGCATCTTGTTTGTTGATCTGCACAACATGTTTTCTATAAAGCAGATATGTACAACAGAATTCTGGAAACATATTGAAATGTAGTTAAATACTGTGATCGGACAATTCATATTTACGCATGATTCATTTTCTGTAAGCTGATGTACTAAATGCATGCATATAATTTCAGAACTAACTGATTGGTCAGAATATCCAAGTTAAGGAATGTCAGTACGGACATAAGTTAGAATATTAGAGGATCTATATAAGTAAGCAGATCCAAATGAATGAATTGAAAAACAAAACAACAGGAATTCTGCAGATGCTGGAAATTCAAGCAACATACATCAAAGTTGCTGGTGAACGCAGCAGGCCAAGCAGCATCTATAGGAAGAGGCGCAGTTGACGTTTCAGGCCGAGACCCTTCGTCAGGACTAACTGAAGGAAGAGTGAGTAAGGGATTTGAAAGCTGGAGGGGGAGGGGGAGATGCAAAATGATAGGAGAAGACAGGAGGGGGAGGGATAGAGCCGAGAGCTGGACAGGTGATAGGCAAAAGGGGATACGAGAGGATCATGGGACAGGAGGTCCGGGAAGAAAGACGGGGGGGGGGTGACCCAGAGGATGGGCAAGACGCTTGGGTGGGTTGAAATATATCCAATATGCTGCAGATGCAACATATGGGAGCATTGTGATTCATGGCCATCACATCTACAGCAGGCGTTAACTACACAAGTAACACTGGCTCATGGTTAATGAGCTGATTTATCAGCATCTGATGCAGTGACACATCAGGGAGTGGCAGATTTATTGGAAAACTATGTCCCAGGAGGCTGACACAATCTTTGAATTACTCATCTTGTATTTAAGAAGGGTGCAGGTGCAAAAGAAACAGCTAGAGAGACCTAGAGAATAGTATAGGGCAATGTGATGGGTGACAGATGATGCATATTGTTCATAATAGAAATTGTTCTACGTAATTCACAAACACCACCATTGAGTTGTTGTGTTCACTTCAACAGACTCTCACTTGTTGTATTCACAAAGTCCTATAATAGTTCTGGAGGACCCTCAGCTTTTAATCATATCTAACAGGTACACGATTCTTGTTCCTGTTGGGATGAATATGAGACAGTAGCGTGGTCATGCAAACTGTCCATAGCACCAGAACACAGGGAGAAAATCATGTATGGGGATGAACCAGTCATCAGGAAATATATCTAATATGCAATATACAAGATCATTTGAAACTCCAAGAGTACAGGCAAAAAAAGAAATGAGATGGAGGAGTAATCTTATTAAGAAAAGTAGAAATGCAATGGTGGGTAGTGAGGGAGGTGTAGTGGAATTGGCTTAGGTAGAGAATAGGAAAGAGAAATGTAATAGTCATTGGGATAATCATAATTAGGGAAGTAGAAAATACTTCCTATCAGAGACATATTGTCCCTAAGGCTGTGTTTCCTCTTGATGCAAGAATTAAGGATGTTTTGGAATCCTGATGCAAAGTCTCAACCCAAAACATTGACACTTACAGGAATGTTGCTTAACCACTGGGATCTTCCATCATTTATTTTTTGCTCTAAATTCCTTCATCTGTTGTCTTTTGAGTCTCCATAGGGTCATCTCTTCTGGGTTGGAGAGAAACTCGATATGAGAACGGAAAGATCTAGTTCATATATGCACTAAAGTATAGGTGAGGAGATTTTGCAGAGGAATTATGAGTAGTAATTATATTTAATTAATACAAATTGTGTAATTATGGTTATAGAAAGGGCTTTAAACTAATTAGAGAAGGGTTCAAGTGATGCAGGTTCAATAAATCAAAAAGAAATGAGGGAGCAGTGACATGGGGTAGTGAAGGGGGTTAACAAATATCAAAGAGCGACAGGAAGGGACAGAAAATTGAGCAAAAATGTTCAACAGAAATTGAAACTGGAGTAATTAAGAGATGTAGAAAGTCACAGCTTAAGGCCCTTTTTCTGAATCTATGCAGCATTTATAACATAGTAGATGAGTTGATGGCATATATAGAAATAAATGAGTTTAATTTAAACTCTGTTATAAAGTAACTAGGGCTGGGAAATCAATATTACAAGTTATCCAACATTGCTAAGGAAAAGACAAAAAGAAAAAATAAGATGAAATAGCATTGTTATTCAAGGAGGGTGTAGTGGGTAGAGATATAGGTGTCATGGAATTGACGGGTGCTGAATAAGAAATAGCTGGAGAAAAAGTGCACGAGTGGGAATAGTCCATAGATAGGTCTCCAAAGTATTGCCTGTTAGTATAGTAGGGCAAACAAGAAGCTGGGAAATTTAAAAAGAATAATAAGGGAATTAATACTATCATGAGCATTTTTAATCTGCCTATTGATTGCAAAAATCAAGCTGGCTGAGTACTGGTTTTATGTAGAGGAAACAAGATGTTGCTTGGAATAGAATTTTTTAGTAAGGAGGGATGATTGGACAGGCTGGGTTTATTTTTGGACCATAGGAGACTGAGGTGGAGATGGAACTGATTAAGAAGTACAAAATTATGAGTGGAATTGATAGATTGAATAGTGTGAAACTTTTCCCATAAGAGCAATAACTGGATTCAAAGGGCATAGGTTTGAGTTTCAGAGTAAGATTAGAGTGGAATTGCAAATTCCATCTGCAATTCCTCTGCCCAACTCACCAGCTTATTAATAAAGACTGCTCTCCATACAGTCAAGAGCTCTTCCGACTTTTGTGTCATTTGAAAACTTACTAATCATACATCCTTTTGTCACATCTGTGTCATTAGTATCTATAACAAAAAAGCAGATTTCCAGTCTCAGTCCCTGCTATATACCACTGGTCACAGGTGTCCATTCACAAAAGCAACCCTCTACCATCAACACTTCCTCATATTACCAAGATAATTTTTCATTCTAATTTGACAAATTACTATGAATCCCATTGACTCTAACTTTTGAGAGCAGTTTTCTGTGAGGCACCATGTTGATGACCAAGCAGACTATTTAATTTACAAAGCCTTCGTCAATGCATTTTGTTATGTCTTCAAACAATTCAATCAATTTTTTCAAACATGAGAAAATCTGCAGACGCTGGAAATTCAAGCAACACACACAAAATGCTGGTGGAATGCCAGGCAGCATCTATAGAAAGAAGTACAGTCGGCGTTTCGGGTCGAGACCCTTCATCAGGACTAACGGAAAAAAGAGCTAGTAAGAGATTTGAAAGTGGGAGGGGGATGGGGAGACCCGAAATGATAAGAGAAGACAGGAGGGGGAGGGATGAAGCCAAGAAGTGGGAAGTTGATCGGCAAATTTTTCAAACAGGGTCTTTCTCTATATCAAAAAAAAAATGCCAGGTTTGAGTAATCCTTTCCTTTCTGAGTATAGATTATTTCTGCCCTTTAGAATGACTTTCCTAACAGTCTCCTAACATACATATCAGACTTACTGGACTGTAATTCCTTGATTTATCCCTGTTGCCCTCCTTGAATAGATTTGTTGTCCTCCAATCATCAGGATCTCACCACAGTCAGTACAGATTGTCCTTGCCAGGGCCAAAATAATCTCCTGCCTTGCCTCTCATAAAGTGGATACAAAAGCTTGAGAATGTGTACCAGCGGGATCAAAGACAACTTCTATCTCACAGTTATACAACTCCCGAATAGGTCTCTCATTCGATGAAGACGTACTTTTGATCTCTCAGTCTACGTCGCCATAGCCATTGCAATTTTTCTACCTGCACTGCACTTTCTTTGTAACTGTAACTCTATACTCTACATTTCTTTTTCTTTTGTACTACCTCAATATGTATAAACTGATTTGTTTGGGTGGCAAGGCAAAAGACTTTCCAGTGTAAAGTTGTTTCATTCATGTAACACTAATAAACAAGTCAACAATTACTGGGAATTTTATTTTATTTAGAGATTTACAGAGGAACAGATCCTCTCAGCCCAACGAGCCACAGCAGCCAGCAACTCATCGATTTGGGCGCCATGGCAGCATAGCAGTTACTGCTCAGCTCAGGGTTCAGAGTTCAGAGTTCAATTCCAGTGCCATTCTGTAATGAGCCTCTGTAAGTCCTCCCTGTGGAGTGTGTTGGTTTTCTTTGGGTTCTCCGATTTCCTCACACAGTCCAAGGATGTACCAGGTAGAATAATTGGTCATTGTAAATTGTCCCGTGATTAGGTTAGGTTTCATCGGGTTTGTCAGGGGTTGCTGGGGCGGCCGGCTAGAAGGGCCAGAAGGGGCTACTCCATGCTGTATCACTAAATAAATTAACCCTAGTCTAAGCACAGGACAACTTAGTTATCAACTAACCCACTAACTGGTACGTCTTTGGACTGTGGGAGGAAACCAGAGCACCCAGAGGAAATCTACATGGTCATGGGGAGAACTAACAAACTCCTTACAGGTGTAACCCTTAGGCTCGGCCAGCATGTGTTCATCCAGGGGAAGACAACTCCTGGCCCCGCCAAACTGAGAAATCTCGTTTGTGTGGATGCTGCGTGATGTGTTGCCCGGTTACAAATCCACACTGCAAAATATCAGACAGTACACCGTATGCAATTAAATGATTGAACTTTATAAATCTTAATCTGGATAGAGGGTTAGTAAAGAAAATAAGAAGTAAAAGGGCCCATTTTAAGGAAAAAGTCTATTTCGCATCTTTGGAGCTCACTGATATGGCTATTCATCAACCATCAACCTTCTCCGAGTGTCATCGACCTCCAAGCGTAGCCGCCCCTCGGACCCTCGCTCCTCAGTCCACTCCATCCAGTGGTCTTCCAACCCTCTCCATTCGCGTCTTCTTTCTCCATTGCTCCCCGACGAAAGGCCGCGAGAAACCCGGCTTCCAGACACACAAGAAAGAAGAACATTTCCTCATTGGCTACCCCCTGCATTCCAAAGTCCCATTATCTCTAGCCATAACCCAAACATGCTACAGAGAAACCATTACCTTAACAGTGGAACATTACATAGAAGCCATTACATTAGCCTTAGCAGTGAAGCCTTACAGTGTGTTACACTGGCAACGCTGGAATGATACGCCAGGCTCTGAGCCCTGAACTGTAATAGTGTTGCACTAACCTCTGCGCGACCGTGGAATATGGGAATATCCAGCAGGCCAGTGATCATCCATGGGAGCTAAAAGAGTGTTAATACTTGAGGTAAATAACTCCTCAAAGGCTCTCTGGGCAGATTGAGGCAGACAGCAACAGACAGCAACATCATTGCCTTTGGCCTATTTCATATTTAGAGACAACTCCACTTCACCTGCCGGGAATGCAGTCTCAGTTTGCTCAGTGGCCTGATCCAAAGTGAAATTGGGTGAGAATGATGGATCATGGCACGGGCGGTAGGTCAGGTTCAGACGAATTCAGCCCAGGTCACGTTAAACATAACTGTTTTGAAAGAAAGGAAGATACTGAAATTCTTAAGTTAACATCTTGTAGATTTATATTGCAATGGGATTGCTTGGACAATTATCATTTTTAATTGGCAGAGTTGCCTTTAGTGAGTAATACTACTTTCCTACGGCCAAAATACAACTTACCAAAAATGTGAAAGATGTCATTGTTTTATTTCTCAATAACTCACTGACTCTTTGGCTATTACTACAGTTACCCTTTTTTCCTATATTTTGAGAACTAATTATTTTTAGAACAGCTCCTTTCCCGATGGAAAATATCAGCACACAGTAACCAATTTTAGCCAATAATCGGTGGTCACCAACAATTGGGATTGATCGTAAACTAGCATCAGAGCGTGAGACAGGGAGCAGAACAGAGAAAAAGGAGTTGGATGGCTGACGACACATCACAGTCAGGAAGTGGAATTGAATATTGATTTTACTCAGGAATTGAAATGCTGCAAAAATAAATTACAAGCAATGGTCCTCAAAGCTCATGCACTGAATTTGGATTTTCTTTTTGCATTCTAGAGGTGAGAACAGTTGACAGTAAGACATTTACAACAGAGAGAGCTAAAACTCAGTTCAAATGCCTCAGATGTTATAGTACAAGTAGAATTTGCTCAGCAAAAGCAACACAGAAGCAGAGTTGCATAAAACCAAACGATAATTACATCCAAATTACTGTCCCGTGCTACTACTACATCTTATTGAATTTCATTGATTCCAAGGTTTTCAACTCTGCTGCTCTGGATATCAGCACTCTGTATAATGATCTCATTGTGGGAACAGCTGAGAGAATCATAGGGGTCTCCCTACCATCCATCAAGACATTTATCAGGAGCGCTGCATACGTAGGGCCCTTAGTATTATCAAGCATCCCGTCCATTCATCCAGCATCCTCTTTGACATTCTAACACCAGGCGGGAGATTCCAATGCATGAAGACAAGTACAGTCAGGATGGGAAGCAGCTTCATATCCATTCAGCTTCTACACTCCCCGCTGCATTACATTCAAGGTGTCACCAGATAATTTGTACTGTACCCTACAATATATAATTTTTGCACGTTACTTTGTTTATCTATTTATAACTCATTTGTAACTTTAATTCTTACTTTCCTAAGTTATTATGTTTTATATGTGTGTTATGTGTACTACTGTGCTTTACTCCATGGTCCAGAGAAATGTTGGATTTGGCGTTATACATGTATATAGTCAAATGACAATAAACTTGACTTGACTTTATGTCAAGAATTTGCCAGTATCAAATTAAATGCGTTTTTACTTATTTGAGTCAATGTTCCCCCTTGCCCTACCTCATACATAAGTATTTTTAAGTGTTTTGTTTATTTTTACCAGATCACTTCTCAAACTGCATTTTCAACACAGTCATTGTGGAATAGGGATGTCTGTATTGATAAGATGGTCTTCCAATATTCACACAGCCATGTGAGAAATGCCTGTTGGTTGAATCTTATTTTAACTAGTACTTCCAGGTATAACAGAGATATATATTTTTTAATGCATGCATTTCTAAATGACAATAAACGAGGACTGAGTGTCCTCATAATCTAATATATAAAGTTCTCAAACTAGGAAAATGACAACAAAATAAGTATCCTTGCCTTCGCCTTCTATTGCAAAAAGACATTTCTGCCTTAAGAGAAGATGAATTACTTTTCAGGACTTCACTAATCTTCATGTCCCAGAGTGCAGCTCTTTCGATGATACTGCTCATTAACAGTTGGAGGACTCAGAATAAAAGTGACGAGGCAATTTGTAACATTGTTATCAGCAAGCTGTTATGTTTTGTTGGTCTCCCCTCTCGCTGTGGAAAAGGGGCAAAACCTCTCTGCCCGTTGTTAGGGAGAGAGAGGGAGAGAGAGCTGTGGCATGTTGAATTGTCAGGTGAATAATTAGTTTTTGTTGGACGGCAGATCATGGTCTCTCTTTGGGAGCTTTACCGTTACTTGCTTGGTGGGTATTGGGTGCTGATGCTTTCTGCTGAAAGAAGTGGAGAAGGGGAAGGGGAGGGTTGATGCTTTGCTGCTGCTTGTGCATGGGAGGGGGAGAAAGGGGCTTTGGGTTTCTAATATTTTCATGTCATTCATTTTTTTGGGTTCTCTTCTGTTTTTGTAGATGTCTGCAAAGGGCAAGAATTTCAGGTTGTATATTGTATACATTCTCTGATATTAAATGGAACCATTGAAAATATCCTTTATTTATTGAAGTCAGGCACCACAAACTAATAGCAGTAACTGATGCATTAATAGATCAGATGTTACATGAGATGTTCTACTTTGATCTTAAAGATTATTTCACTCATGCATGCATTACGTAGAGACCGAGGATTTTTGGAAGGCCTCAAAAGGATTTGTGACAGCTTTTAACCAGCATAATTTCTGCAGCATTTGTATAACCATACATATAACAATTACAGCACAGAAACAGGCCATCTCAGCCCTTCTACTCCGTGCAAAGCTCAAAAAAAGAAACCTCCCAGGAATGACTAGGATCACAAACAGACATAGTTCATTGAGGCGGATGAATAAATTGATAAATAAATAGATCACAGATTTCCTACAGAAATAAAAAAAATCCCCAAGAAATACTTAGCAAATACAGTAAAGCTCAATAAATCTATTCTCAGCATAATATACTGTAGGGAAATGTATTCACTTCTTTAGACCAGGAATGGAAGTGCTTAAATATCACCAAGCTTTCCTTTGTACAGACTTACTTTATAACTTTGTTGCTCATGGATGCACTGCCTTATGGGCCTTTCTTTCTTTCTCTCTCTCCCTCTCACTCATTCTCTCCCCCTTTCCCCCTCTCCCCCCCAAAAAAAACAACACAGAACGACACAGAACTAGGGTGGTATAATTGCACAGCAGGCAATAAGGCTGTCTTACAGCTCCAGTGACCTTAGTTTGATACTGATCTCTGGGACCTTCTCTGCGGATATTACACATTCTACCTGTGAACACATGGTTTTCCCTTCGTGGTCCAGTTTCCCTTGCCATCTCAAACACATGTCGGACATTAAGTTAATTGGCTGTTATAAGTTACTACTTAGGCAAGTAGTTTTTAAAAAATTTATTATCAGAGTATGTATATGTTACCAAATCTCCAACTGAGATTCATTTTCTTGCAGGCATTTACAGGAAAATAAAGAAATTCAATAGAATTTATGAAAAGCTATGCACAAACAAAGACTGACAAATGTGCAGTAGGTAAATTATGCAAATAAAATATAATATTGAGAACATGAGTTGTAAAGAGGCATTGAAAGTGAATCTTTAGGTTGTAGAATCAGTTCTGAGTTATCGCAAGTGAAACCCAATGTTTGCAGCATTTCAACAGTTCCTGAACCTGGTGGTGTGGCACCTTGTGTTGGTCATACAAGAGAGAATAAGTTGTAAAGAAGGTATTGGGAGAAAGGGTTTAATAGTTTTGCTCTGAGCACAGAGAAAATAAAATGGGCTGAATATCCTCTTGCTTTGTCAACAGGAAATATCAAAGTTACTTCACATACAAGATAAAATCTGCAGATGCTGGAAATCCAAACAACACACAGGCACAACGCTGGAGGAACTTATCAGGCCAGGCAGCACCTATGGAGGAGCACAGACGACATTTCAGGTCGAGACCTTTCATCAGGTTCAAGTACATTTGCTGAAAGATCTCAGCCCGAAATGTCGACTGTACTCTTTACCCTAGATGCTGCCTGGCCAGCTGAGTTCTTGCAGCACAGAAGTTCCTTAATAATTTGATTGTGACCTCTGTTACTTACAATCAACTATTTTGTCCATTTCAATCAATATTTTTTGGGCCATTCTAATTGCAGTTCTGCATTAGATGTAAATATATATTTAACATGGAATCTGGTCGCTTTCATGTTCTGCTCTAATTACACCAACATTATTTAACATATTGCTAATCATGCTGTTAAAATGTTGTTTATTTTACATTTAATATAAAATACAAATGTCAAAATCAATTTCAAATAATAATGAACTGTATTGATATTTTCCATCTACACTTGTAGTTTCTAAGCTGCCTCTGATTCCAATTCCCTTATAGTTTGAAACGTAGGGCCGATTTGCATTATGTTTCTGTGTGTTGGATATTTCCAACAAGAAATAATAGTGGCTTCATTACTGAGCTCTGATAAGCTTCATTTTATAGATGCAAAATCAGGTTCTATTTACTATCCCTCAGCAATTTCTTTTCCATTCCCATAGTTGGAAGTTCAATTTAACTTGTACCCAGAAGGTAATACTTTTATTGAGTCAGAACTCCTATTATGAAAATACCAAATTATATCTCTCTTATTAACGTCAACAAAAATATTTAACAGTACATACTGGACATAATTTAGATTTTGCACTGGGCATTTATTGTTCACAAAACAGGTTGTTATAGAAAATTGAATTAGCCTTGTAAGACACAAATGGCAAGCTTAGAAATGGCAGACTCACGACCAAAGCTATGACATTTTCATTTCAGTTTCAAGTGAAACTATATTGTATTTATGTTACTCTATTGTACCCTTTTGAGACTATAATGTTTTTATTATTAAAAATATTTATTGCCCTTACTGCGTTAAAGAAAACTGAACTGTCACCTACAAAATCTGATAATATTTTGCACATAAAAAACAAAAGTAGACCTGACTTTAGATTGGCTATCTTGGACCAGCACTAGTGTGTCTACAAGGTGAATAGATTGGCTGAAAGCACCATTTCTATCGTGCTTCATCCTGACTTGGAACGCCTGGGGCACAAAGACACCTACGTCAAGTTCCTTTTCATTGATTGCAGCTTGGCTTTTAACACCGTATACTGAACAAGCTGATTGTCAAGATTCACAGTCTAGGTCTCAACATATGAATCTGTAATTGGATCTAGGACTGCCTCACTAATTGTACCCAGACTGTGAAACTCAGCAAGTGTACGTCAATCTGCCTAACCCTGAACACCGGTGCCCCGCAGGGGTGTGTACTGAGCCAATTTCTCGATTCTCTCCTCATCTATGATGGCACTCCTGCTCATGCTACAAACTCAGTGACCAAATCTGCAGATGACACAACTGCCATTGCCATAATCACAAACAATAACCAATCTGCATATAGAGAGGAGGTGCTGAAACTCTCTAATTGATGTAAGAACTTAACATCAAGATGACGAAAGAAATGATAATTGACTTCCGGAGGGCAAGATGTCATGAACAAGCCCCACTATTCATTAATGGTGAGGTTGTGGAAATTGTCTCCAGTTTCAAACTTTTGGGGGTGAACATCACTGAGGAGCTCTCTTATTCCATCAACACATCCTCGTTCGTAGGGAGCGCACAACTGCAACTATACTACCTGAGACACTTAAGGAGAGCTAATCTGCCCCCAAAATTGCTAAGCAACTTTGATCAAGGTGCAATAGAAAGCACACTGACATACAGAATGACAGTGTGCAGCAAGACAGATCACAAAGCACTCCAACCGGTGATTAAGATAGTTCACCACATCACTGAGACTCAACTACTGGACATAGAGACAATCTACCACTCTCCATGCCTATGGCACACTCGTAACATCATTAACATCCTATCCCGGACGCTGTCTGTTCAATCTCCTGCCAGCTGGCGGGAGATACAGAAACATCTTAGCCAAGACAGTAAGACTGAAAAATGGCTTTGTCCTGAGGGCTGCTATGCAGCTGAATAATGCTACACCCCGGCTTGCTAATGGCCTTTGAGTGTTATGGACTATCGAAGTCACTTATTGCATGCAAGTATGGGAATTTTTTTTGTAATTTATTTGTATCTCTTTTGCACAGACAGGAGTACCACCGCAATCTCGTCTTTATGAATGACAATGAAGTTCTATTTTATTTTATTCTATTACCTATCTGTTAGGCAGAAAACAGAACAAAGTTAGCTTATCATGGGTGGATACGGAGACAGAAAAACTTAGCAAGCAAACTTCTGTCAATATTACACATCACCATAGTGGTAAAAACATATAAGTAATTGACTGATGGGCACAAAAACCTTCAGTTCTGTTTAAAATGACTGTTTGTCTAATATTAGGGTACTATTTCTACACTGCAATAATGGCACTCTTGGCAGCAATTACCACAGTAATATCTCTTTGCAAAATAACATTAATGCACTGCACTAAGCATCATTTATGTAGCATATGGTCTAAGGGTAATTCAAGTTTTAATATTTTATTCATTGGGCCAGCTTTATTATTGTATTTGGTAACCAAAAAATGTAAAGTTGAATAATGTTATGTCATTTTAATATCGTTACACGAATGTTAAATGAGATTAAAAAAAACACACACACAAAGGCAAACATACATTTACTCTCTATAAATACAAAGAAACGAAGAATAATGTGCAGGTGAAAATAGCAGGATTGTTAAAAACGTTGAAGGTAAACCTTGCCTTCAGCAGTAATGTAAATCAGATGAAAGCTAACTGGCAGCCTGTTTCATTTCAAGTACGTTGACCATCATCAGCAAGTTCTCTTCAAACTCACGCATACATGACATGAACATGATACAAGTCCCAGCATGTAATCATTGCTTGGTTAAGATTATGCAGTTCACTACCTAAATTGATTCTGCTATCCAAAAATATCTATCCAGCTGATTGTTTTTATATCCACTTTTTGGAGAAATTGATGTTGGTTCCTTTACCTTAACAGGTTTTGAGTTCACATTATGGAATCCTGTTTTGGGAATTTCTCCAATGCCTCTGCACTGAAGGAAGAACTAACAGACACTGAGGGATGCTGCAGAAGATTCATACTTCCCTCTGTGAGGGCTATAGCAGGAGTGGGTGGCTTTGGTTTGGTTTCATCATTTCTGAAGATCTAGGGTGATGGACGGTGCCAGAGATTGTCTGATAATTAGTTTTCTCAGGTCTCTGAGGCAAAAATTACATCACAAGCACTGTGTAATAGTAATGTTTAATGATTGTATCATGAATGACTTAGTTAATTGTATATGGCATTAGCATGATCATACAATTGGCATTCAATCCCTCTGACATTAGTCCTTGCATGTCTGGGCATTCTTCAATTTGTATTGCTAAGAGTAATTTTGTAAAGTTAAACTGCAAAGTATAGTCAGGGGGGAGAAGGAGCAATGGTACTTTTCTCCAGCTTTTAGATGAACATAAATACTTCTTTAAAAATCTCATCCGTTGATTGACAGCAAACATAGCAATTATGTTTTGCCATTCATTTCAATCTCTCTATCAGTTTAACATGCCCATGTTTAATTCCATTATAACCCTAACCCTAACCATAATAACCCATTTGTCTAGAAAACAAAAATATATTGGCATCAGTCCTTTATCTTTTAAGTATTCTGGCATGTACAGTTTTCAGGTGTAGAGCTCCAAATTATAATGTATTTTGTGTTTCACTCCTAAATGACTGCCCGTAATTTAAGCTCATGCCATTTGGTTTCTGATTTCCTAAATAGTGAAAATCAATATTCACTATTTCAAATCCTTTTAAAATACTTAGTACCTCAGTTTATCTTTGTTCTATGAATGTTTAAGGCAGTTTTAAGCAAGGTCCCCTTGTGAAAATCCTTCTAACCCTCTGTTACTCCTGCACAGTAAATCTGCACAGAATTTACCTTTTTTTGGTTAATACATTCTGCCTAAGATGCAGAACCCTGAATAGGGCCTACTCAAGGCTTTATACAAATGAAACATAACTTCATTGACTCTATTTTATCTCTGCAGTGGACCAATATTCTATAGGTCCCATTATAGATTAGTTTACACGTGTGACTCAGTAGGAAAACTGTAATAACATCAAATTCTATCTTTTACTTTAGCACTTTAGGCAACTTGTGCACAGTCATCTAGGAAGATCTAATATGTTGACATGTTAACAGTTCAGTCATCGTTACCTTATTTTGCATATTCCATATTAACTTTATTCATTCGGTTCTCTGCACCTTCAAGGATTTATTGGTGGAAAAAAAAATAAAAAAGAATAGCTGCAGTGATGCAATCTAGATCTTTGGCAAGATAACACTAAGTACTCACAGCAAATCCACCAAGGTGAAAATATAAGTTCATAGCGTTCTTACTAAGAAGGTACATTATGCTCTCAGGTAGACTGATTCCCACACTGAACAACTTCTTCTGCTCCACTCTCTTTCTCCAGATTAGGAGTGTTACCATGGGAACACACATGGGTCATGCTATGTTTGTCTTTTTTTGTGGGATTCATGGCACTGTAGTGTATCGGTCTATTTCTTATAGAGCAACGAATGCACTGTTGTCTAGAAATGTGCATTGTTCTCTCTCATTCTCTCTCTCTCGCTGCAATGTGAATACTCCTGTTAAGGCCATCACCCACGTGCGTGCTTTTATCAATATGTGGTTGTGCACAGACACAACAAATTGGCGATGAGTACGAACCCAAATGTCAGAAAATATCACAAGCTGCACCGATAGTTACAGGCCGAAAAAGCGAGAGTTAAACAGCACAAGAAAGCTGAAGGACCCATGAGTGACGGTGATAGACGTGTTGAATTTAAATTGGGAATAACGTGGTGATGGCTTCAGTCGGGAAAGTTGTTGAATTTGATAGTGCTAATGAGGGCTGGGAGTCGTGCATCAAGAAGGTTGAACTGTATTGAACTGCGTTAAGGGGCAGACTTGTATGTGACATGCATAGTCAAAGCACTCCAAAGAGGCTACTGTCGAAAAGAGACCTAACCTTAGAACGGGCATTGACCATTGTAATATCATTAGAGACTGCAGCAAAGGATGCAGCAGAACTACAAAAAAAGAAGTTAGAATGTGAAATGCACAAAATGCAAAATGTGCAAAAATGGTGTAAAAAGCCAAAGATGTTATTGATGGGGCACATCCTCTCACGATGCAAATGATCGTTGTTTCAGAGAAAAAGTTTGCAGGAAGTGTCACAGACGAGGTCACTTAGAGAGAGTGTGTAAGGTAGACAAAAAGCACAACCGAATGAAAAGTCTCAAAGACAAAACTAAGCGAGAGCATAAAGTTACCAAACAGAATCAGACAACATAGTGTCTGACAGAAGTGAACTGTCATGCCTAGAACTGCATAGTATAAGTGAAGCAGGTCACAAAATCATCACAATAGACGTGTCTGGTGTAAAACTGAAAATGGAGCTGGATACAGGGTCAGTCGTGTCTATAATTCCCGAAGCTGACTACAACAGACTGTTTTCTAAGATACCAATAGAGAAAACCTCAGTGATGTTAAAGACTTACACAGCTGAAAAAGTGTCTCCCAAAGGCAAACTGAAAGTAAATGTGATGTATGGAGGCCAAGCACAGCAGTTAGATCTTTACGTATTGAAAAGTGGATGGCCAGATCTTTTCGGATGTGAATAATTGAGAAAAATCCAACTAGACTGGCACTCAGTCAAAGCTCTCAGTGTGGCAGCAACAGGCAACAGCAGCCCAAATGGCAGCACTAACCAGAGACAGGCACGGCTGCTTAATGCTAAGAGAAGATGTTTGAAAAAGGGATTGGTAAACTCAAAGGCATGAAGGCCAGAATTGAATTGAAGCAGCAACATCAAGGTTCCATAAAGCGCGTCCGGTGTGTTACGCATTATGTCCTAAAGTGGAACTGCAGAACTTGGAGGCTCTAGAATTCTTTTCAAGGTTGAGTGGAGTGATTGGATCACGACTTTTGTCCCGGTGACCAAGAAGGGAGAAACTGGAGCCGTTCACAAATGTGGGGAGTTCAAAGTGAGCATTAATGCTGTGCTGTGTACTGTGCAGTATCCACTGCCACAAATAGAAGACATTTTGGCGTCTTTGGCAGACAGGGAGAGGTTTTCAAAGATTGACTTGTCACAAGCCTATCTGAAAATGGAGATTGAGGAGTCAAGCAGGAAGTTCCTCACAACACTCACAAGGGATTGTTCCAGTATAATTGTCTTGTCTTTGGCGTTGCATCAGCTCCAGCAAATTGACAAATAGCATTGGAACAAGTGCTCTAAGATATCCCAAGAACACAATGTTACCTTCACGATATCATTGTGACTGGCAAGAATGATGAAGGGCACCTCCAGAACCTTGGTAAAGTGCTTAACAGGCAGAGTGAGTATGGTCTGCGTGCAAAGAGAGAGAAATGTGAATTTTTCAAGAATGAAATTTCATATTGTGAACATGTCATTGACAAGCATGGCTTACATAAGTCACAAGAGAAAACTGAAGTTGTGCTACAGGCATCCTAACCGGAAAATGTGTCACAACACAGGTCGTACTTCAGTCTTGTAAACTACTACCACCAGTTTCTCCCAAGCATTGCTACAGTGCTGCATCCATTGAATGCACTGTTACAGACAGGAGTGAAGTGAGAATGGTCAGAAAGATGTGAAAAAGTATTCAAGGAAACAAAGAGACTAATAACATCCGATGAACTGCTCACCCATTATGACCTATCCCTGCGCATCAGACTAGAATGCATCACACATTATGAAAGATGGATCAGAATGCCTGATTGCATTTGCTTCAAGATCACTAACAAGCACAGAACACAACCATACACAGGTCCAGAGGCGCAACAAGAACGTTATCATTGACAAGGCACTTGCCAAACCTGATGCCATTCCACAGAGGCGCTATTCTGAAAGAAACAAATCGCCACCCAAAAAACTGAACTTTTAGAACTGTGAAATTAATTATGGACTGTTATTGTGAAAGCAAGTTCATTTGGAATATGGGTTTATGAAATGGAAATTGAATGTTTTGTTCATATACAGTTTTATGTTGCATTAATCTAAATGGGGAGGAAGTGTAATGTATGGATCTATTTGTTTTAGAGCAATGAACCCCTCCCCCTGCTTAGCACTGCATATTGATCTGTTGTCTGCACATGTGCTGTTGTCTATGTATGCTCATTGTTCACTTCCTTGTTCTCTCTCTGTCTCTTGCTGCAATATAAATACTACCGTTAAAACCATCTCCCATGTGCGTGCTTTTATTTAATCAATATGTAGTTGTGCACAGACACAACAAGAACAGTTTTAGTTTCAGTCTCCTCAACACTTCTTACAGTGTACTGCAAATTCTTTGTGTTACTTCTTGTAGTTAAATGGAATTTAAAATTTCATTACTTTTTGCTTCTAATTTCTACCCTGCTCTCACGTTTACTGTACATAATTCATCTCTGACTTTTTCCTTCCTTTTCTTGATCACTTCACTTTGACACTACGTCAAGGTATAGGCTTGTCACAAACATCCATTACAAGCTCGCAGATTCCCACAATTATCTAGATTTTACTTCCTTCCATTCTGTGTCCTAGGTGATCTCCCCTTTTTCTTCCCCAAGTTCCTCCATTTCTGCCATGTTTGCTGCAGTAATGAAACTTTGTGCACAGATATCTCTGAAATGATTTTCTTCTCCCTCGCTTCCAATGTACCTTGGATAATAGAGCCCTGGACTGCAATACATCTATTTTCTGAACCTTTGCTGTCATCCACACTTGCACCAGACAGAGCAAAGTTAGAGTTGCTCTGGTCCTCAGTTTTCATCCAGTAGCTTCACACTCAATGGCCCGTTCTTCTCAGTATCCTCGAGCTTCAACAAGGTTCTATCACCAGGCTCCGTCTTTCCCTCTCTGCCCATTCTAGCAATTTGAAGGGGTTCTTCCCATTGTAACTTCCTAGTCAGATTTTCTATCTCCACGACAACTCCCCTGCCATTTCTGCATCATGAACAGAACTTGTTTGCTCTATTTCCCAGTTCTGATGGAAGGTCTTAGACTGAAGCATTTATTATTTTTCTCTTTACAAGGACACTGTCTGACTTGCTGAATGTTCCTATCATTTCTTTTTTTTATGATTGCGAGGCAGTTTGTACAGCTTGGAGTTATTGCCCAGGGAGATCTGATCCATACTTTGGAGCTCTAATTAATACATTCAATTTGAGTGCAGCTATAATGTGTTATTTCAGATCATGGATGAGGGCTAAGTTGACCACCGGCACCCAAATAGAGGAGTAATGGAAAGCACAGCAGCAGAACGAGGCAGCAGGACAAGTAAATCAAATCAAGTTTAATTGTCATTCAAACCATACATGGGTATAGCTGAATGAGACAGTGTTCCTCTGGGGACAAGCTTCAAAACTATATACATGCATTCAAAATAACGAGAAAGGGAAAAAAAGAACATAGTCACATAAGAAAACGATTTTTTTAGTCCATGTTCCTGAGCAACAAGTCCCACAAATTGATGGTTCCCTGCACTGAAGCCTGTAATTCCACCGATCCGACACTGGAGGGCAGCACCAATGGCAGAGGCCACCCTCCAACCGAGCCTGGACACCACACTACAAAGCAAGCAAGTTGAAGGACTGAGGCATAGTCCTAGCTACAATGGAGGAGACACTGCTGCCTCGCTGCCTGGCCCGCCACCAAACTAGGGAAACAGTTCTGCGACAATCAATGTCCACCAGGGTCTTGCGATCACAAAAGAAACATCCAAGACAGTCATTCACAGTTTCACGGCACATCCAAATCCGGTGCCCCCGAATAGCACGCAGCAGCACGGTCTCCACACAGGTCAGCTCTTTCGAACCCAATCTGGCTTCTTCTGCGGCCCAACGCCCCAACTCGAATCTCCCAGTCTCATGGCTCGGCTCAAATCCTAGACCCAATGGCCCATCTCGTCATCCTCAGCCTGATGGCCTATCTCATTATCGTTGGCCCGACGATCCATCTCAACCTCCCTGGCCTGACAGTCCATCTTGTCCTCCCCAGCCCGATGGATCGATTTGACCTCCTGGACCCAACAGCCTGATTCAATCTCCCCATCCAATGGGCCAACTCGCCTTCTCCGAATCACTGGCCGGCTCTTACAATACCCTGGCCAGCTACTCCAAGCAATGAGCAGCTCACTGATGTGGTGGACCTGTTGAGCAGGTAGTTATTGGAGTCAAGAATAGTCTTGCTATGTATAAAAACACATTTAACATGGGAAAAGGCACCTTTGATTGGCCCCCGAGAGGCCATTGCATGTGCACACTGGTACTTCTACTCTTACTGGAAATTCCTTCGACTTCCGTTTTTAGTACCATTAAAACCAGCAGCCGTAAAACTCAAACCTGTATCAGCAAGACTCACAGTGCAGAAGCAAGAAAGGCATTTACAGAAGCTTTGACACTCCAGTGTACACTCCAGTTCTGTCTTTCTTATAACTATGTGCCCTTGTTCAGTTATGACATGCAAGGCGATAGGTCAAAAGGTGAATACCAGCCTACCCATCTCATAAATCTCACTGCAGTGTATATATCTGAGTTGATGGATCATATTGCAACCGAGAGCTTTCTAAGTCAGTGACTGTCTCTGAGGACTAATTGTCATTGTCTATTGCTTGGACCATTTCCTATGGGGAGTAATTGAATTGACTTTATTTCTTACATCCTTCACAAAGAGTAAAAATCTTTACATTACGTCACCGTCTAAATGTGCAATGTGCAATCATAGTAACTTATAATAATTTATAATAAATAGAACATTCAATATAACATAGAAATGCACTCAAATCAGCATGAGTTAATCAGTCTCATGGCCTGGTGGAAGAAGCTATCTTGGAGCCTGTTGGTCCCGGCTTTTATGCTGTGGTACCATTTTCCAGATGGTAGCACCTGGAATAGATTGTGGTTGGGGTGACTCTGGTCCCCAAAGATCCTTCGGGCCCTTTTATCCCACCTGTCTTTGTAAATGTCCTGAATCATGGGAAGTTCACAACTACAGCTGCACTGGACTGTCTGGACCACTCTCTGTAGAGTCCTGCAATTAAGGGAGGCACAGTTCCCATACCAGGCAGTAATGCAGCCAGTCAGGATGCTCTCTCTCATGGATCTCAAGGACATGGATGAGTTCTCTCAAGTTAAAACATTTGTATTATCATTTAGAACATAGCTATACTTCATTTTCTGTAGACCTACTGTCAACGTAATTTAATACTGAACATACTATCTTCCCTTCACCAGTGGCCAAGCGTCATTTACATCCTACAACTGGTCTTTGTAATCAAAGACCAGAGACTACCCCTGCTCTATCTCCTGCTGGCTTCTTAAACCAGCACCAACTATGTCATCTTGGAGCCTTTCTGGTATTTCTACTCTGCTGTTTTGAGATAACGCTAAGGAACAAAGTTCTTACAGCCCCTAGTGACAGATGTAATAAAACACATCTGAAACGAAACTGGGGCTTCTGGAATCCACCTTGCTGCTGACTTACACTTGGTAGCCAAACCCAAATTCCACACAATCTCATGTTTTAATAATCTGAAATATTATAATGGTGGCTTGTAGGTTGTCATCATTTCCTTTAATCCCCGTTGTCAGAAAATTGAAAATCATACTACGCATAATTGGATGCCCTTCTCCCCAATCTCTTTTTTCAGCAGACTAATTCCATTGATTTGCCTCTTCTACCTATCCCCTGACGTACAAAATGCTATCATTGGAAATAAGTATAAGGAAGGACTGAAAATCAGGTGTTAGCTGTTAGGTTTTACAATAAAATGCAAACTATAAATAAAATCATGGATTTAACTTAACCTCATATGCTTGTAAGCAGGAAAGTGGCTATTGCAAACGATCACTTTGCACATACTCCAATATTCTCCTCTGGTATTTTAACAGTGGCATCAATCTGCTTTTCTGGGGCTTCCATTAAAATAATGAACAGAGGAAAGAGAATCAAACATACTAAATGCTCACCTGTTTTTTATTACTTTCAGTATGTCAAGCCATATATTGTGTTTCTAGTGCTTTGCATTTGTCAATTCATTGCAAGCATTTGTATCTGAAGCTACTACAGGAAAGAAACCACTGAAATCAGTTTTCTTGTAGGACAATAGAGGTTGCACTGAAGTAATCAGCAATATTAAGAAGTCCACAAACAGTCCATATCCTCGCAATAAACAGAAGTAGGCAATGTTTTGCTGTTGCAGGAAATCAATTTGTTCTGAGTCACGGAGATAATGCTATAACACAGAAGATTCATAAGTGCTGTTCTTCAATCAATCATTTTCAAGACAGCTGGTTGAAATGCACAAAGGATATTGATTTTTGACGAATATTACTCATTGAGAACAGATTTAACCACATCTTCAATGTGTATTTTCCTTTGTTTTATTTATTGTTTATTCATTTCTTAGAGGTATTTTTATTGGTCTTTCAACACGTTACTTTTTTCCTCCATATAGCAAACTAATGTTAACTTTTCTAAACAACAAAATACTTCAAGTCAAAAACTAGCTTTGGGGATAATTGTTACTTAGTGTCAAAGTGATGGCATTTCACAAAAAGCAACAATAAAAATGAAGATTTTATTAATCTAATATAGAAACAGAAAATGCTAGAAACAATTAGCAGGTCAGACACTGTTGATTCTATTAACATTCCAGGTCTGAGGAAATGTTGAATTCATTGTTGAGTTACTTGGGATGCAATGTGACCAGACAGAAGATGAGATGGTAATTGTCAAGCTTACTTTGGCCTTTGCCTGAACAGTAAGAGGTCAATGACACAGGCGTCATAGTGGAATTGGGATAAGTAATTAAAGTGACAGACTTCTGGAAATTCAGTCATCCTCGCAGGCTGAAGAAAACTTTTCTGCACAGTAGTCATCCAATTCCACTTGATTTCTCTGGTGAACAGCAGATCAGACTGATAAATAGGGGGGAAAGTGTAAGTGGAATACAATTTTGGGAAATGTATGAAAATGCATTTTGGTAAAAGGAACAATAGTGCAGACTATATCTAAAAGGGGAAAAAATTCCAACATCAGAAGTACAAATGGACTTTGGAGTCCTCAGGCATGACTCCCAGAAGGTTACTTCACAGGTTGAGTCTGCGGTAAAGAAGGCAAATGCGATGTTGGTATTTATTTCATGGGAATAGAATACAAGAACAAGTAGATAATGCTGAAGCTTTATCAGGCACTAGTCAGGCCACAGTTGGAGAATTGTCAACAGTTCAGGGCCTCTCATCTCAGAAAGGAGGTATTATTATTGGAAAAAGTTCAGAGGACGTTCACAAGGATGATTCCAGGAACGGAAGGGTTAACATATGAGAAGCATTTGGCAACTTTGGGCCTGTTCTCACTGGAATTAGAAGAATGTGTGAGGACCTCATTGAAACCTACTAGATGTTGAAAGGACTTGGTAAGGTGGATGTGGAGAGGATGATTCCTCTAGTGGTGGTATCCAGAATGAGAGGGCACAGCCTCAGAACTGGTGAGCAACCTATTGGAACAGAAGTAAGGACAATTTTTTTAGCTAAGGAGTGGTGAATCTGTGGAATGCTCTGCCATAGACTGCAATGGAGGCCAAGTCCATGGGTAGATTCAAAGTGGAAGTTGATAGACTTCTGATTGGTCAGGGCATCAAAGGATATGGCGAGAAGGCAGGTGTATAGGTTTGAATGGAATCCGAGATCAGCCATGATGAAATGGCGGAGCAGATTTATTAGCTAAATGGCCTAGTTCTGTTACTATGTCTTATGATCTAAGAGAATCACTATTTCAACTGGGAGAGATATTAGAAAACTGGGATAGAGAGAAGTTTAAATGGTCTATCCTGTCCTTAAAACCTCCGATAGTACCTGTGACCAGTGTGTACTTCTCACATACAAGATGCACAAGAGACCCAGGTTGGTGCATTGGGTTATGCATAATTAAGGTGCAGTAGAAGTGTGCAAAGCAGGCAGACCATGTCTTCAATCAGCATACACAGTTCAATTGATGCCATAACTGACATTTCAGTCAACATATGCTGTTAACCTTGCCAAAGGGTATACAGTGTATTCAACAACAACAAGAACTTCTCACCAATACCATTTAAGGAAGTCATCATCTACTTACTGCTTAGCTGTTGATAGATTTTGTTCGGGTTACTATTATAATTCACCACACTGTTTCATGTTTGCTGTTACAAAACTCTAAGAAACGGTATTCTAAATATTTAATTTCTTGCCTGACTTCAAGACCTAGGTTCAGATTAATTGCTTCAAGTTGTGATGCTTTTGTCGCATTGTCCTTGCAATAAAGCATGGCTGGCAGAATGAGCAGCGACTATGTGTGGTGAGACTAACCGAACAACAAAAACAGCAGCAGCCGTACAATAGCCCCAACTGGAAGCCATGTCCACATTCCTTTTTCAGGAGCATTTCTCTTGTGTGAAATTCACAAAAGAAATATGAATATTTCAGAAAAGACATTGTTAATGACTTGGTCCAGTCACAAATCCAAACTCATGGAAAGGCAAGGGCCACATTGTCAGATTATTAAACTGCCAACTGATTTCTATACTGCTTCCCTCAGGTTGGAGATGGAAATATTTACATACCGCAGTTGGCGTGGATCCTGGTTTCCATGCTCAATGGAAACTCACCTAAATCTGTTTCCTACACTGGCCAGGACCTTGTTTCCCACACTCCTTTTAAACTTACTGGGTTTACTGGAAAGTAACATCTGAAAGAGTGGATTTTAAATAGTTGTTCTAGTGGTCCAGGAAATCTACAATTCTGACACATATTCCAAATTACTAAATTAACAATTTAATTGTAGCTGCTGCAGGTTGGTGAGACTTTCAGTGCTGGAGACTGCAAAGACCTTGCAGGACCATCTCAAACACATTTGGGTTCACTAGGCTCCAGCTACAAGTCACAGCATACTGGCAAAACCAGCAGCCATGCAGGTTGGTTTGCTAATGTAACGCGCTGTAAGGTTTCACTGCTAATGTAATGTTTTTTTTTGCAATGTTCACTGCTGAAGTAACAGTTTCTCTGTAGCAGCAATGTTTGGCTTATGGCTGGAGATAACAGGACTATAGATGCATGTTAGCCAATCAGGATTTTGTTGCTCTGTCTTGTGAATCTGGAAGCAGTTGATTTTGCGTGCTTTTTCCAGAGAGAGAGAGAGAGAGAGAGAGATGAAGAGAGAAGACGCGAATGGAGAGATTTGGTAGACTGCCAGACGGGGTGGACTCGGAGCAAGGGTCCAAAGGGCAGCAACGATCGGCCTGTGAGTGAGCTCCAACTTTGTGCACAGACTGTTTAATAAGATTTGGCCATTTTTTAAATATTTCATTTCACTACTAACCATATAGTCAAAGTAAGAGTTATAAAGCTTAATTGTTTAATCGCAGCATATTGTGTACTGTTTGTTATTTAGGGGTGCTGATTTGTAATAGGGGACACATCGCGCAGCAGCCACCCAAACAAGATTTCTTAAGTTTGGCCAGGCAGGGGGTTATCACCCCCTATATTAAGCCGCTAGGCGAAGCGAGTGTTAGAATTGTGGGGGCTACATTCGGATTGATTTGGTTGGAAGCTGTGTGATTACCTTGAGCAATAACCCAGTGGGGCAGATATTTGTACTCCAGATGAATTGTTATTTCCGCTGTTAAGTACTGTTAAAGTTGCGAATGTGAGTGGAAGTTTGATAAAATGGAGGGCGCAGCTCTCGTTTTAATGCAGACCAGCGCTGAGGGACTATGCTCCAGTGTGTCGCTACGGATCAAGAGTATTTACGCTAAAGCCATACTCAACACTGGGTCACAGGTCATGTTGCTGTACCATTCGTTTTACAACCAGTATCTGAAGCATTTACCCTTGACACCATTCAACGCACTGTAGATTTCGGTTCTCAGTGCTGGTGATTATCCATACGATGGTTATTTGTCAATAAAACTGGAGTTCTCGGAGACCAATATGGAGTGTCTGAGGTTCTTGATACATTGGTGCTGGTTTGTCTGAACCCTGTTGAGAAGGGCAACGTTTCAATTATGGTGGGGACCACACCCCTCTTGTAAAGAGTCTCAAGGGGGCCTGCAAGGAGAAGGCAGGTGAAAGCTTTTTGGGGACCTTGTCTGTGCACCCAGTGTCTCGAGCTGATTTGAGGAAGTGCGTGGCAGCATTGGGACGGATACCAAATTTAAACGAGGGACTGTGTGGTTCACCCAGTCGAAGCCAATGGTGGTACGGCCCGGGGAAGTAGCAAGAGTGATGGGGACCCCCAAATTTCCCGGAGTGCCTGAGGGTGAAGCCCTCTTAGTGGATGCTCCGGAAAACCACGAGGGGAGTCAGGATTTCCTGCTGGTCTATTGGTGAGGCCCGAATTGTAGAAGCCCTCAGCTGTACAGGTGAACAGGATGGCAGTGATCGTCAGGAACACTACAAAGAGGGAGGTCACCTTCAAGCAGGGGATGCCCCTGGCACATATGTTCCCGGTGCCGGTAACATCTAGTGTTCCCGTGTGGCACGCCAGGGAGAAACTATTGGAAAAGGGGGGAAAAATGGGGAAGATGGCGGCGCGACGCAGCTTGCGCGGCCACTCAGGTGAATGATATCTGTAATTTGTCAAGTAGGGTGCCGTGCACAATCCTGATTTGATGGAGACAGATGTGAGAGCACGGAGGAACATCTGGAGGAACTTCTGAAATGCCTTTTTCGCTGCCGCTGCTACTGTGTGATCCAGAATCTCTGGAGGGGAAGGCCCCGAGTCCTCAGCTTTGCTTGTTGCTCAGCGGCCAGGATGGAGTCAAAGCACTGGGCAGAGATGGTGCTCGGTACTCGGTGTCGAAGGGCTGGTCAGAGGCTCGAAGTTTTCGGACGGACTCAGTGTCAGCTGTGGTCGGGTGCTTCCAATGCATCGATAGTTGTCAGTCCCTGGAGGTTTATGGCAGAGAGAGTTTCTCCCTTCTGCCGCCTGTTGTCGGGGACTATCGGGAGTCAGTCAGAACTTTGAGACTTTTTTTTGCCGTTCCCATGGTCTGCTCTTTATCAAATTATGGTATTGTTTTGCACTGCTGTAACTATATCTTAGAATTATGTGGTCTTGTTAGTGTTAGACTTTGGTTTGTCCTGTTTTTTTTGTGATATCACTCTGGAGGAACGTTGCATCATTTCTTAATGCATGCATTTCTAAATGACAATAAACGAGGACTGAGTGTTCTCATAATCTAATCTAATCTAAAAGTTGACAGCTGAGTCATTCAACTTCAGAGAGTCCCCAGTGCCATTTGGTTGGAAAAGGTGGCTGGTAGAGAAGATGTTGAAGCTGAAAGGTGTATTTTCCATTGGCGAGTTTGATGTGGGTTGTTCCAAGAGCACTCGTCACACTATCTGGGTGACCGAGGATACCCCGTTTAGAGGGAGGTCGCAGTGACTGGCTCCTGCAGATGTGCGGCAGCATTTGTGTAAATTGAAGGAAGCTGGGATCATCACTGAGTCCTGAAGCCCCCAAAAGAAGTGGCCCGGAAGAAGAACGAGAAGGTACGCATGTGTCTGAACAGGCGCACCGTCCCTGACCAGTATACGGTCCTGAGGGTTGAATACGCACTGGCCTGTCTGAGTGGTGTGAAGTGGTTTAGTGTGCTGGATTTGAGGAGTGGATATTACCAAATATCAATGAGTGAGGCCGACAAAGAGAAGACGGCATTTATATGTCCCATGGGATTCTTCCAGTTCAAAAGGATGCCCCAGGGCATAGCGGGAGCCCCTGCAAACTTCCAGCGGGTCATAGAGAAGATGGTGGGGGATATGAACTTGCTTGAGGTGTTGGTGTATTTGGATGACCTCATAGTATTTGGATCCACCTTGGAAGAACATAAAGTGAGGCTACTGAAGGTGCTCAGCTGCCTGAAAGCTGAAGAGTTAAACTTTTCCTGGACAAGTGCCAGTTCTGCCAAATGTTAGCTATGTCGGACACATAATCTCATGGTGGAGTAGCTATAGACCCGGCTAAGATAGAAGCGACGACCACTTGGCCAAGGCCCCAGACTGTAAGCGCTCTGCCCTCGTT
Source organism: Mobula hypostoma (assembly GCF_963921235.1). Lineage (NCBI taxonomy): Eukaryota > Metazoa > Chordata > Chondrichthyes > Myliobatiformes > Myliobatidae > Mobula > Mobula hypostoma. The sequence goes on along the minus strand of NC_086102.1, from coordinate 59,261,542 downwards.
CCTTGGGTTCTGTGGTTATTATCGGAGATTCGTGAAGGGCTACACCAAAGTGAGACTCCCCTTGAATCAGTTTCTGTGTGGTTACCCTCCCTTGGGGAAGAAAGAGAGGGGGAGAAAAGGACAGGAGGGTGAAGGAGCCCGTGGGACAGAGGTGGGATGGATAATGTGAGGAGACCTTTCAGTCGTTGAAGGAGTTGCTGACCTGGACGCCGGTGCTGGCTTTTGCGGACCCCAGATTGCTGTATGTACTGCACACAGATGCCAGCCAGGAGGGTTTAGGGGGCATCCTGTATCAGGATCAGGACACCAGGTTGAGGCCGGGTTGTGGCATTTGTCAGCCGGAGTTTGTCACCCTCTGAGAGAAACTATCCCACACACAAGTTCGAATTCCTGGCATTGAAATGGCGGTGGTGGATAAGCCGAGTGACTATCTCTATGGGGCCAAGTTTGAGGTGAGGGCAGACAGCAACCCCCTAACTTATCTCCTGACCTCGGTGAAACTGGATGCCACAGGCCGTCAGTGGTTGGCAGCGTGGTCTGCTGATGATTTCAGCCTGAAGTACCGGCCGGGGAGCTGGAACATTGATGCGGATGCTTTGTCCTGACGGGTGCATGAGGGACTAGACAGGGACAAGGAGAGGGAGAGCGTCCCTGCCCCTGGGGTGAAGGCCATGTGTCAGTTTGCCATCACCATGAAGGCAGAGGAAAAGGAGAGGCAGGATCGAGCAGTGGATCAACTGGGGACTTCTGCTGACGCCATACCCCAAGTTTACTGTAACCTGACTGCTCTGAAGACAAATCAGCTACCAGAATTGAGTTCTGGGGAAGTGGCAGCTGCTCAGTGAGATGATCCAGGCATGGTACCATTTGGTCCACGGCTGAAAAGGGAGACATGGCTTAAGTGGAAAAGACGAAACATGCGTCGGTGCCTCCATTACTGCGAGAATGGCCTCGGTTAGGGTTGAAGAACCAGATCTTATACCAGGTCACGTCACCCCCAGACCTGCCTTAGCGTTGCCAGCTGGTTCTGCCCGAAAAGTATCTGAGGATTGCGTTGAAGTCACTTCATGATGATTCTGGACATTTGGGGGTGGGATAGACCTATGGATTGCTCAGAGACTGGTTTTACTGGTCCCGAATGAAGTCGGAGGTTGAAGAATACTGCAAGTCATGCATTCGTTGCATACAGCAGAAGACACTGCCTATGCGAGCAGCTCCTTTGTCCCACTTGCAGAGTGCAGGGCCCCTGGACCTGGTGTGTATTGATTTCCTGTCCATAGAACCTGATGCCAGCAACACGGCGAATGTCTTAGTCATCACGGACCACTACACCAGATATGCGCAGGCTTTTCCTACCAAGGACTAGAGGGTACTACGGTGGCAAAAGCCTTATGGGAGAAGTATTTCATTTATTATGGCCTTCCCAGGCAGATACATAGTGACCAGGGACAGGACTTCGAGAGCAGACTCACCTATGAGTTACTGGGCATGTTTGGAGTCGAGAAGTCGAAGACCACGCCCTATCACCCGTAGGGTGACTCCCAGCCTGAGAGGTTTAATTGGACCTTGCTAGACATGCTCGGGACCCTGGAGATCAGCAAGAAGAGCAGGTGGAGTCAACATATTGGGCATCTGGTTCACAGTTACAAATGTACACAAAATGAAGCTACTGGATACTCGCCATATTATCTGATGTTTGGGTGTGAGGCGAGGTTGCCCATTGACATTTGTTTTCGGACTGAAAAGGGTGTCTTACCACGGAAGACATCTGAAGTATGTGTCTGATATGAGAAGAGAGCTGAAAAGGGCTTATGAATTGGCTGGGGTCACGGCCGCCAAGCAGAATCAAGGAAATGAGAGGAGGTTTGATCAAAAGGTGAGGTTCTCCCTACTCCTGCTGGGAGACCGAGTCCTCATAAGGAATTTGGGATACTGGTAAAGCACAAGTTGGCTGACCGCTAGGCGGCCAGACCCTATGTGATGGAGAGTCAGATGCCAAACCTACTGGTTTTCGGGGTGAGACCAGAGGAGGGGAATGGGCCTGTCAAGATTCTCCATCGGAACTACCTGTTGCCCCTGGGACAAGAAGTGCAGATAGACCCAGAGCCCGACTTGGAGCCTACACCTAGTAAGAGGACTCTGCAATAACGTGGGGAGACTGCAGGGCCCACAGCAGGAGAGGCTGGGCCAGGCCCCGCCCGTGAGAGGGATACTAATTCGGAGGATAATGATCTGGATGTGTGGTACATGCTGCTGTTCGCTAACTCCCCATTAATTGAGGAAGAGACTCCTGTCCCTTCTCCCGCTGAGTCAGGTGAAGTCGGGGGATGCTATCTTTGGGCAGCCTGGGTTACAGCAGGACTCTGAAGGAGAGGAAGTGGGGCCTGGTCACGGGACAGAGGGCTCCAAGTTGCAGGGGAACCCAAGTGATAGATTGGGGGAGGACTTGCCAAGTAGGCCCGAAGTATTCCCAGTAGCATCTAAGCCTGAAGTGTTAGGTGAGGAAGTACGGAGGTCTCAGAGAATTAGAAGACCATCAGATAGGTTGACCTATGTCGCACCTGGGGACCAGGGTGTGATCTCTACTGTTTTGGGGAGCTATGTCACTGCCGTTTGCACCTGGATTAGGCTTTGTGTTTTGCAGGAAGCGTTGGCGAACATCATGAGGACATGGCTAAATTTGGTGGAGGGAGAGTGTAATGTGCTGTAAGGTTTCACTGCTAATATGAGTTTTTTGTAATGTTCACTGCTGAAGTAACAGTTTCTCTGCAGCAGCACTGTTTGGGTTAAGGCTGGAAATTACAGGATTGTGGTTATGCATGTTAGCCAATCAGGATTTTGTTGCCCTGTCTTGTGAATCTGGAACCAGTTGATTTTGCGGGCTTTTGCCAGCAAGAGGGAGAGAGAGAGAGATGAAGAGAGAAGACGCGAGTGGGGAGATTTGGTAGACCGCCGAACGGGGTGGACTTGGAGTGTGGGTCCGAAGGGCAGTGACGATTGGCTTGTGAGTGAACTCCAACTTTGTGCACAGACTGTTTAATAAGAATTGGGCCCTTTTTTAATATTTCATTTCTCTACTAACCATGCAGTCAAAGTAATAGTTATAAAGCTTAATCGTTTAATCACATAGTGTGTACTGTTTGTTATTTCAGGGTACTGATTTGTAACAGGGGACATGTCGTGCAGCATCCACCCAAATGAGATTGCTTAAATTTGGCCGGGCTGGGGCTTATCACCCCCTATATTAAACCGCTAGGTGAAGCGAGTGTTACACTAACATTCATTAGGCAAATCTCTGCCAGAGTGCAGGCATAGAAGAATGCATGTTGTCTTCCTTAGAGATGATAAAGGGCTCATGCTCCATGCAACCACTGCGACGTCCCAATGAAAACACCCAAAAAAATCTGGTAGATTGTTATATTTTGGTAGCACTCCACAAATCAGATTATAATCCACAGCCATAAAGCCAATGCTCTGAATTTACAGGGTAGCAATCCAAGTAGAATTAAAGGAAATGTTGTTTTGGCATTTCCAACATTTTCATTTCAGTTTTCTATCATTCAATTTTTCTTCTGATGACTTGAGACAACTACTCTGACATCCCATTCACACCTCCTCTAAATCACCCTTTTGTTCCCTTTAGTACTCTCTTCCATCTCTGGTCTTTTATCCTTTCTTGTCTTCCACCTCAACATCAACCTTCACCATAACACTTTTCTGTCCCTTCTGTTTTTTATCAATAACCATTCCCAGCTTGGTTGAAAGGCCATTGACCTGAAACACTTTTCTCTCCATAGATTCTGCCTAAACTGCTGAGTTTTCTATGTTTTACTCCTGCCACTCTGCTGTTCTGCATTATTGGGGTGGTTTGGTGTCCTTCGACTTTTCATAAGGTTTGGGTCAGGAGAGGAGGGAAATAACAAGTCACATGCTTACATCATCTACAGTTTGTAAATCAGAACAGATTATTGGTTAAGAGTGAAGTGGAATGCAAGCAAGATAATACAGCACACAAAATTTGCTTTTCTTTTGTGCTACCTTGTCTGGTAGGACAAAGAGAAGTGCGTCAATGTGCAATTTGTTTGTGACTGCCATGATTGAATATGTGATACAGTGTGTAAGTTGTGAGATGTGGGTATGTTACTTGCAGCTGTACTAAATGTCTATCTTGACTGTTGATTTTATTGGAGGTTAATGGGGAGACGATACGTTGAACAGTGGTTAAACAAATGGTGCTGTTGGAAGAAAATGACTTCTACCGAACTTTACGTGCATTCAGCTCTGCACTAAATCCTCAGGGACTTGCTACTGGACATTATTGCTCATAGCAGTTTCATTGATATGTTTTCCCACTGACTTCCGGCTACGTGTCTGGAGAGTTTCCTAGTCAGAACATCTCTACTAATTTTTTTCTTCATCCACCTACGTTTGCAAGGCAGCTTCTGAAAATCAAAGAGCTGTTATGCCTCGTTTATAACATTCTGTAATATTTTCTGGACCAGCTTCATTTCCTATGCCTGCTCCACTCACCTTCTCTTTAGATATTTCTGGCTGTCCTTAAGCAGTACAAACTAATTTAAAATGAGCTAAGCCACTTGCAATATTAGCCTTCTGTTGATGGGTCCAGCGCCGAATGGATACAGAAATCAATTAAGTGAATAAGCAGAATGAAGTGGGTATGCCATTTGTATTCCAATCACTGGGCAGAGGTTAATCGGTCCTGACATTCCTCATTCCTATTTTCAGAAGCTGTCAATGTTACTACCCAATTTCCCTTTACATTGCAGTCATTTTCAAGATATTATGCACTATTAGGAGTTTCTCTTCGTATTTTTCAAGATATTATGTGACTTAATTACAAGAATTATTATTTACTATTGGAAGATGCAGAGATGTCATGTTTTGCATTTTCCGGGGGTGTATATTCTGTCTTACATATGACTTGCTCACCTACTCTACCCGTGGGAGGAAGATGCTTTGAGGTGATAACTATAAAAGACAAGGTGATAAATGAAAAAGAGAAATACAAATAGTGAAATCAAATTACTGGAAACATTTGGAAAATGTTCAAGTGGATGTTGATTTACTGTTTACTTGGTTTAGCTTTCTGTCTCTGCAGCAATGTTATCCAAACCATTATCTTGGGTATATTATGCTAATTATTGAGTCCTGATTTTTCCTACATACTTCCAGACTTCTTGACATTTTAATTGGTTTTGCGTCATTCAAAACAAGTGATTGCTGTATATATTCTCTGCTGTTTGACAGATAGAAACACTGACCCTATTAAATTTGATTTAGTGGTATTAATATAGTTTCATTGCTTCAAACTTACTTACCAGACATGTACAATTATCACTCAAGCAGCATTCCATTCAAACTGCAGATAAGTTAATTGTAAACTGATTTTTTAATGCAGAATATACAGTCAAGAGAACAATCTACTTAGAAATAACACTTTAATACACAAATGCAAGAATATAGGCTTGACTTCTGCCAGAGCACCTAATTACAACTGATCCCACAAAGCACAGGTTGCTGCAGGACCTAAAGTTCTTGAATGTTTCAAGGGCTCGGAAAAGCAAACCAAATCATAAAGTTCAGAGTGACAGGAGTCTGTTACTGGAAGGACAGCTTCACTCACAGCAATCTAAAGGTCTGCCAATAGATTTTATGGAAGAGTTGAGATAATCTGTTTCAGATACAAAGCAGTAAGTCTAGCACAGTGGATAGCATGGGATGGTGGTCATAATATCCCAAAGACCCAAATGAATACGTGCGCAATAAACACATTAATGCTTCATGAGACATTGCATGGCAAAACCAATTTAGTCAAAGCACAATAATATGTATTCCACACTAGATATTTGCCTTTGCTATGTTCCATTCTTTCAAGTGTGATGGACAGGTACCTGAAGCTGGGTGAAGTCTTATTTAAATAGTAATTAGGTGTGTGAAAATATCATGCACATTATAAACTAAAGATCTAGAATGCAAGACTTTGAATTTTAATTATTGTTAAAAACTAAGCATCCAAGACCATTGGGCAACAGTTTGTTTTTGGCTGCTCCCTTTAAGCATATAAAAGGTCAATGCAAGTGTTTATCAAGTATTGTTAACATTTTCAAGCATTAACCATGACAAAGATGGTGAGTTATACAATCAGCTGCTCACATAATTGCAATGTACAGTGGTTTTGATTTTCTTTCACATAATTTCTTCCTGTAAATTGTTATACCCTTAACAGTCATCCTTCAGAACGACTCAGAAGGAATCTGAACTGATAAAAGGCTGATAATCAGTTCAGTCTCTTTACAAGTCTTTCCAAAAGCTTTGAAGATCTTGCCACTCCTCTTTAATTATCCTCTTTTATTTAAGTGACAAACAAATTTCTGCACCCACACTGTGCTCTTTGTGGATTGAATTCTAAATGATTCTAATAAAAATAGGATTTTTGAGGATTGTAACGAAGAATGCTGTGGAAGTATTTATAAGAAAGGATACGACATCTTTTCCTCAGAAATATGTAACTGTAACAAGAAAAATATATTCCCATCAACATCTTATAAACCTTAATCCACATTCCTGAAATAACTACTCAATTCCAAAGAGTAGACTCCCAGTATTTTGAGCTTAAGTATGGTTATATACTGTATGTACAGTATCTTCAATTCCAATCCCAATAGATGGATATTTGCTCTTTTGCTATTTATTGTTTAACAGCCATTGTCTTTTTGAGTATCCATTCTTAATATTTGCCTTCTCAAACGTTCTTTAAAACATTTTGCTCACTATTTCTGCTGTATTTATTATTTCATTCCTGCTTTTATTTACATTAGGGCTGCTTTCCATCAACTTTGCACTTCCTCAAACAGATGGTGTTCATTATTATAAGTGTCACAGTGGGAACCAGCATTCCGATTTATTTCCATGGCAAAGTTTGTCTCACTTAGATAGAAGAAACTAGTGAGTAATTAGTAGATTGAAATGAAAGAAATTATGTAGTTCTAAACATTTATTAAATGAGATCCAGCATGTCAGTGAATCTAATTACCGGTGTTTCACTGCCATGCGGTGTAACCTCCATGACACACACTCCATGATCAAGAGAATCCAGGACTGCAATACATCTCTACCACTCTGCATGTGATATTGAAGTAGATGAAATCTGAAGCATGGTTAAGGACATGTCTGTGACTTACCATTTGCATCTCATGGTTGCTCATTAGCTGATGTTGCAGCAGATCCCATTTGTCACATTGGATAGATCCAGTTCCAAGAAACATTTAATGCACTGGTCACCTTTATTGCAACATATAGAGACAGCACAGAACTCAGTGAGCAAATATATGAGAAAATTCATATCATTTTCCCTTGAATGCCATGCAGCTTATTTGCCATATTCTTTCAAAAATTGCTTCATTTCCATAAATATTAAGGTTTACTCATTTATTAAATTGGTCATTGATCTTTTGGCATTAGTCCACAGTATTCAACAAATTCAATTCTTCAAGCTGTGATCTATCATTATTTGAATTTTGATTATAACGATCACAGATTATGTTTGCTCAGAGGTTTCTTGAAATAATGTACCTTTATTATAATCAGATAATAACGTTACAAATAATCATTTGAAATGGCAATAGAAATGTGGATCACTGGTATTTTAAAATCTTTTTGGTCCTTATCCTAATTATTAGATTTTTTGTAGAAAAAAGCAGAGGAAGTGCTTGTACCATTATTATGAATATTTTCATGGTTTAGATTCTAGGTTATAAAATAATATGCTATGGAAACATGGACCATTAATATTCAGAGATTATCTGAGCTTTACATAGTTGAGAAGCTGACTGGAGTTCCTGCTAGATATCCCTTGGCATGTGATAGTTAGCAATTAATTATTGTGGCATGCCATAGATTTTCCACAGTGGAGATTGATAAGTGAGACAAGGGAAACTAAAGTTGAGGAAAGAGTCAATTATAAAGATGTAGAATAAGTCAGTAAAAAAAGGACCAGCATCAAGATCCACAATATTACACAGAAAAACATATACGATAGAAAATAATTGGTAAATATGCTGATTGGTCTTTCAGTGACCCATCTCAAGTGATAGTATAAAATTATTCTGATTCTTACGACCCCTCTTGAGTTCAAATGAGGAGAACACCCAAGCTAGAAGCTGGAAACATTTTTTTTGCTGAATATTTGCAAATCCCTGGAGTAAGTTTGGACCATTAAGGGACTATTTTTAAGCTTGTGCAACAAGTGGTGACAAAAGAGGTAATGCACTTCCGGTCCTTTGAGTTATAAAATAATCCTAAGTACTTTATGGGGGTAGTGTAGTATATCCAAGGTTTATGGAGCAGTCAGATGAAGAGATTTATGGGAAAAATCAAGTGGAGAGAAAATAAATGAAGGAGCAGGTTAAAACTGTGGATCCTGGATGTGAAAGGAAACAAATGAAAAGCTGTTTAGGCTAAGACCATTTTCTACCAGTCGGACAAGAGCTTTGTTGGAGGCGAAAATGTAGGATTTTAGCTTCAAAAAGAAGAGGTGGGCTTTAAGATCTTCCTGATGGGGAATGGAGATGCACTGTAAAGATGAGGTGATGGAAACCAGGGAATTAGAAGTGGTCAAAATGCTGGTAAGCATGCTAAGAGGCCTGGGTGTAGGAGGGATGCATCTGCAGTTTCTTGTGTGTTCATGTTAAATCTGTGCCTGCACCATAAGTGCTCTTATTGAATGAGAAACCAAAAGAAGAATGGTGAGAATGTTCAGCAGATCAGACATGATCACTCTGCAGAATTTGTCCATTCAGTGCTCGAGGCAACTCTGAGATTCCAATTGCTAATCTGTTGTCCTGGACAATCCTAGTAAGGCCCAATGTAAGCCTATGGAACTGCACCTCACCTTACGTGTGAGCAAGTTGTAACTTTCAAGTCTCAATATCAGATTCAATGACTTAATGGCAAACTACGTATTTAATATATATCAGAATTGGTCACTTGCGCTGGAAAGCCATTCATATGCAATATTAACCACATTTTTCTCTACATAAACATTATGATTTGCTAAGAATTCCCAGAATACTTCATTTGGATTCATATTCAACACCTCTGACTTACATTTTGTTGCTTTAACACATCCCTTTATTTGTTTTCTTTTTTTTGTAATTTATTTGTTATTGAATTTCATCATCAAACAAACATTCCCATAAGATGTATTTCAGATACTGTACATATATATCATATAATCATATGTGTCACAAATCTCCACGTAATATTTATCTGAGGTATACACTTATAGAAAGGAGAGGAAAGAAAGAACAATCGAAAGAAGAAAACTATGTACAGAGTAGGGAGTGATTTTTCTTTTACAACATATTCATTGACTTGTGAGAATAACATCAGGCCTATGAGGTGTTATGTAGTTAAACCATTTTTTCCAGTATGAATAAAATTGTTCCAACTTATGATTAACAGATGCCATTATCTTCTCCATTTTGTAAATGTCCATTGTAATTTCCATCCATACATTTAAAGTTGGGCTCTCCTGAGATAACCATTTCTTGGTAAGGGTCTTTTTACCAGCCACCAGTAGTACATTCATTAAATATTTATCTCTTTTCAACCATTCTTGAGGTATATACCCAAAATATATGGTCTTATTTTCTAAGGGTATTTCCCATTTAAAGATGTCTTGTAGGTCATTATGTATCCCACTCCAATAGTCTTTGATAACGGGGCATTCTCAGAAAATATGATAATGGTTTGCATTTTGATTTCCACAATTTCTCCAGCAAGCAGGGGAGTTACTATTATAGTGGGATTTCTGAGAGGGTGTAATAAAATATCTTATTAAGATTTTCCACCCGAACTCCCTCCATTTCTGTGAACTGGTACACTTCCATTGATACCTCCATATTATTGTCCAGTCTTCCTCATATATTATTATCCCTCCTTCCTTTTCCCATTTTGTTTCAATGTATGAAGTCGAATGTGTTTTAGGATTTGACAAACCCTTAAACCCTTAAACTACCGTTGTCTGAATTATATGCTTTTCTAAATTGCTCTATCAGACATGCACTTGCCTTGGTTACATTTTTAACCATTCTATTAACATACTGTTGCATCTGTAAATACAGGTAAAGGTCTTGTTTTTCTAATAAGTGTTTCTCTTTGAGCATTTCAAAACTGAACAGTGTTCCTTCTTTCATTATATTGCAAATAGCTGTTATTCCTTTAGCTGTCCAGTCCTTAAATCTAGCATCCAGTTTATTCGGCGTAAAGTCCGAGTCATATGTACACCATTTAAGAATTGCAATGTCTCTCTCTAGTTAATATTCTGTTACAATAGTTTTCCATATTTTAAGAGTCCATTTCACCCATGGGTTGTCAATATTATTCAAGTACCTTTGTAGGTTGTTATCAGTCAAAACTGCCTGTATGGGGATGGAAAATATCCTCTCCTCAATGTTTTTCCATTGAGCGCCATATGATGGGTTGCACCAGCATATCACGGCTCTCAACTGTGCTGAAAAATAATAATCTCTAGAGAAGGTAAGCCCCATCCCCCCCCTTTCCTTGGCTAATTGCAAAGTTTTGAGACGAACCCTAGACCTTTCACCTTGCCATATATATCTTGATAGCATCTTGTTCCATTCATTAAACTGATTTTGGTTAATCTCTATTGGTAGAGTCTGAAAGAAATATAGTAGTCTGCGCAGTATATTCATTTTAATAGATTCAATCCTTGAACTGAGACCGAGAAAAGGAATTAGGTTCCATCTTGTTATATCTTCCTTAATTTTTTATATATAGGCTGATAATCGCATTCTGATAATTTTGCCAAATCTTTTGGCATAATGATGCCCAAATATTTGACGGACTCTGTTTGCCATGCCCAAGGATATCTACTTTCAATTTCTCTTGGTGGGCTATAGTTATATGAAAGTAGTTGGGTTTTATCTACAAACAACAGGAATTCTGCAGATGCTGGAAATTCAAGCAACACACATCAAAGTTGCTGGTGAACGCAGCAGGCCAGGCAGCATCTGTAGGAAGAGGTGCAGTCGATGTTTCAGGCCAAGACCCTTCGTCAGGACTAACTGAAGGAAGAGTGAGTAAAGGATTTGAAAGTTGGAGGGGGAGGGGGAGATCCAAAATGATAGGAGAAGACAGGCGGGGGAGGGATAGAGCCAAGAGCTGGACAGGTGATAGGCAAAAGGGGATACGAGAGGATCATGGGACAGGAGGTCCGGGAAGAAAGACGGGGGGGGGGCAGAGGATGGGCAAGAGGTATATTCAGAGGGACAGAGGGAGAAAAAGGAGAGTGAGAGAAAGAATGTGTGCATAAAAATAAGTAACAGATGGGGTACGAAGGGGAGGTGGGGCCTTAGCGGAAGTTAGAGAAGTTGATGTTTTATCTATGTTGATCTTGTATCCTGATAATTGGCCATATTGTTCAAAGGATTGCATCAATTTAGGTAAAGAGTCTGTTGGTTGCCCTAGATAGATCAAAATGTCATCCGTGTAACAGGCCAATTTATGTTCTGTCCCTTTAATAGTAATTCCCCTGATATCTTCATTTTGACTGATGTATTGAGCTAATGGTTCCAGATGTAATGCAGAGTAGCAGTGACCATGCACAACCCTGTCTCCTGCCCCTTTCTAGGGTAAAACTATTAGATAAATATCCATTGATTTTAATCCTGGCAGTAGGATTATCGTATAGTGCCTGTATAGTTTTAATAGTTGTGTCATGTAGACCAAATCTATGTAAAACTCTGTTGAGAAAATTCCAATTAACCGAATCAAATGCCTTTTCAGCGTCCACGCTTATCACTATTGCTTCAATTTCATTTTTTTAATATGATCCATAATATGAAATGTCCTTTGTATATTGTCTTGCGTTTGGCGTTGTTGTATAAAACCCGTCTGATCATTATGTATCAGTGTGGGTGGAAACTCTTCTAACCGTTTGGCCATGATGGAAGTAAATATTCTATAATCCACATTAAGAACAGATATTGGTCTAAATGACCAACATTCCATTTTATCCTTGCCTTCTTTCGGTATAGCTGAGATTATTGCCTCCTTCCAGCTGGGTGGCATTTGCGTCTTTCTTAGGGGTCAGTTCAGTGTGGGGAGTAAAGTAGGAATTTACTCACTTCTAAACTCTTTATACCACTCTGCCGTATATCCATCTGATCCTGGTGACTTGCTTAATTTAAACCTACTAATTGCAGTTTTTAGTTCAGCTTCAGTTATGTCAACAGTCATAGTTCTATTTTGTTCTTTGCTTAAAGTGGGTAACTCTAAAGAATTCAGGAAGGTGTCAATTTGGGTTATGCTTCCCCCTGGAACTTTGGAATATAGAGTTTTGTAAAACATTTCAAAAGCTTCTTGAATTTCACTTAGCTTATTTTTTATCACTTTTGTTCTTGGATCCCTTATTCTATGAATTGTATTTTCTGCTATCTTTTTTTTAGTTTCCATGCCAGTATTTTCATAGATTTAGATCCACTTTCATAGAGTCTCTGTTTCAGAAACATTAAATATTTTCTAATTTCTTGTGTAGCCAAATTACTAATTTCATTCCTAATTTTTAAAATTTCCTCTAGTATCCTGTGCCAAACTCAATTTGTGATTTTTTTTCTAGTTCCTTCAGCTTATTTTGTAATTCCTCTAATGTTCTATTCCTTATTTTTTTCATATATGAAGATATCGCAATAATTTTCCCTCTTATGACAACCTTCAGAGTATCCCATAGAATAGGAGGTGAAACCTCTCCATTATCATTGAATTCTAAGTAAAGACCAATTTCTTTTTTAATTTGTTCCTTAAAATAGGGATCATTGAGTAGACTTCAATTTAGTTTCCAAATAGTATTCTTTGGTTGTAGGTCAAAATCAACAGATAAATATATAGGTGCATGGTCACTTACATCTATTGTCCCAATTCCACAGGTGATTATTTTGTCTCTATCTTTTCCAAATGTTATGAAATAGTCTATTCTTGTATATACAGAATGGGGGGCAGAATAATGAGTGTAATCCCTTCCGTTGGGGAAAAGGTCCCTCCATATATCAATTAGACCAACATCCTCAAAAAGAGTGTTAACTTTCTTATGTATGGACTTCGTTTCATAAGTTTTTCTATTGGAAGAGTATAAGTTTGGTTGTAATTGTAAATTTAAGTCTCCCCCACATATCAAGAGACCTTCAGTTTCTGTTACCATAATATTAGTAATTTTCTGGAAGAAACTCATATCACCTCCTGAGGATGCATATATATTCAATAAAGTAACTGGATGTCCATCTATATTCCCCCTTCCCAGAATATATCTGCCCTCCTTAGCTCCCATTTTGAATACTTTTTCAAAATTTACCTTACTTGAGATGAGAATAGCAACTCCTCTTCTATGTCCTGATTTATATGAGGAGAAAAACAAATTAGTGAACCCCATTCTCTTTAATTTTCCATGCTCATTATCACTAAAGTGAGTTTCCTGTAAATATACTACATGGGCTTGTTCTTTTTTCATTTTTGATAGAATTTTACTGTGCTTGACTGGATTCAACAGCCCATTGACATTAAAAGAAATGAATTTTACTTTGTCCTCAGCCATGTGTATTTATCTGATAGTATATCATTGAAATTTGCAGAATATAACTTAATCGATCTACTCCCTGAACAAACAAGAACCAAGAAACGCGAATAATAAAAAAAAGGTAACGGAAGTGTGATTCCAAGGCTAGGGTCTCTAGATGACCCTGGGTTGGGCTAGAAGAAAAGTCTAGACATGGAGGATAGCTCCTCCTACCTGTGGGTTGAGGGCCCCCGTTGCAGTATCTATAAAAGTAAGTAAAAAAAAACTATGTCCATTACACGGAAATGATTTCCCTGTGTATTCCTCCCATGTATATATTCTCATTTAAGTGGGGAAAAAGGAATGAATAAATGAATTTTAAAAAATTGAGTAATATAAAGTCCACATTATAACATGTATTTCTCGAGACAGGTATATCACAGTCTATTTTTGCTTCCGTTTAGTTTATCAGCACTTTTAAAGTTAGCCAAACCTTATGGCTCTTCTGGAGGAGGTGAGGGCTGCCCTCAGAACTGACCGTCCCTTCCTAATATCCTCCTCGCGTTCTGCTCCCGTCCCCTGCTTTCTAGGTTCTCTTACTATTTTCTAAGCAGCTCGGGACGACTGCTCAGCCAGACTTTCCCTTGGTTTGACCACGCTAATGGACAGTCCTCTGTTCTTCATGTCTGTAGTCGCCTCCTCCACCGTCTGGTACAGTCGCATCCCTTCTTGGTAAAATACCCTCAGTTTAGCAGGGTACGGGGTTTGGAATTTAATCTTTTCTTGCTTTAATATTCGTTTCGCTTCAGAATATTCCTTCTGTTTCTGTAGGACTGCCAGGAGGTAATCATGATCAAAGTATATTAACCTCCCGTTCCAAAAAACCCTCTTCTTACCCTAGGCCCTTCATAGAATCTCCGCCTTGCCCCTGAATTGAAGGAATTTAAGTACTATTGAGCGCGGTTTACTTTGTCTGTATCCAGGAAGTCGCTGGACGAGTGAACAATGTGCCCTTTCAATTTCAATCTCCACAGTCTGGGGAATCTCCAGTGCTTCCCGCCACAGCTTGTCTACAAAGTCCATCATCGATAGTCCCTCCGCTCCTTCAGGAACATTATAAACCCTGATATTTTTCCATCATGATCTTCCCTCCTTGTCAAGCAATTTACTTTCCTGTTGATTTAATATTTTTACCGTCTTACTTAGTATCTGTTCCGCGTTTTGCACGCGATCTTCCACCTTCTGAATTCGAGTCTCTGCCACCGCTATTTTCTGATTGACGTTGGCAAGCTCTGACTTTATATCATTGAGTTGCTGCTTTATATCTTTTTGGACTTCCCTTATCTCTTCCAGAATCCTTATCATATTTGCCGCTTCGTCTGCTCGAGGCCCAGCGTCAGCTTCGCCACCACGCGCACGTGTAGGAGAGCCGCACGCTGCACCTCTCTCTTCCATAGGCTCCACAATGGTGCTTTTTCTGCTCCATTCTTTTTCCCATTCTTGCTCCCCTTATCAATTCAAGTAGTTTTGAAAGATCTTATACTTGATGGATTAACGGGGCAAAATATGTGTTTTTCCGGAGGAGCTGTTGATTTAAGCTGCCATTCTGAACGATGATGTCACCAGAACCCCCTTTATTTATTTTCTATCCTTCTACCTTCCCACATTGATCCATTTACTAACTCAATAAACATGGGAATCAACAGAGCAATCCAGGCTTCATCCTATCAAAAGTACTCCCTTTCTTCTATCCTCCCCTCCCTCTCTATACCTCTCTGCAATATAAGATTAACTGATCCGATGAGTTGTCTCTATTTCTCTTTGCACAGATGCTGCCTGACCCGGCTAAGGAGCTCCACAAGTTAGGTCTTTATTTCAGATTTCCTGCATCTACAGTTTGTTTTAGTTTGTCGATTGTAAATCCCTGTTTGAAAGGTGGACATTTGCTATGATCTTCCCTAATCTAGGGAAGAAAAAAATCTAAGATGGTAGATGCTGGCATTATGAGGCAAAATAATCATAAAGTGGTTTTAGGTGCTGTTCAATACTTACCCTCAAAAATAGCTAACAAATGAATAATAAGCTTTTAAAGGGAAGTTTCCCGGTTCAGGAAAAATGCATAGAACTAAATTCTGCATTTTATACCATACTTAGCAAATAAAGTAGTATGGTTTGCTAATAATTAAATTCCCTTTGGTTAGATTATAGGTTAAATTCTATGGACTTTTTTAGAATTTGATCCCAAATTAATAAAAAAGGCTGAAGTACTTTAGTGAAACCTAATCTTTATTTATAACAGGTCTCAGAGCTGATTTAAAGAGTAAAATCTATAAATTTCAACAGAAATCTAATGCAATTCAATAACACAGAAATGAGCTGGTAAGACAATTTTAACATTCTATCTTGTTCAAATAAATTAGCCTTAAATTAATTTCAGATTTTAAACTGCCTTTTAAATCAGAGTTAGGGAATTCTGTGTTAAGTACTCGGCACCAGATTTCCCTGAGAAATGCTGTCAGCTCCATTTTGAACTGCCAACATTTCTATTCATAACTGCCATGAAAGTAGGACCTCCATGCAAAATGATGGAAAAGTGGACATTGCAAACGTGCTGTTGTCATCCTGAGTGCGGATTCGTTATGGAATCCAGTGGTGGAGTACCAATTTCTTGTAATTGCCTGCAGTTATCTTGGTAAACCAGCCCCTTGCTCAAACACCATATTAGACCAAGTGCAGATTCAATGAACTTGTTCATTTCAATGGCAAGAAACTGCTGTGGTGAGCAGATGTAAGTTAATTTACACTTTGAAAAATAATTATGTTAACTTGATTTTATTTAATTACTTCTTCTCATCTTTTTATGTGTATGAAAATTTATGACTAATTTTGAATATTTGTGAATATTACCTTCCCAATTCTTGCAGAATAACTAGGCATTTTATGGGATCAAGCCCATTTCTAAATTTCACTATTCTAAATGCTGGCCATAAATGGTGAGGCTTCTGCAAAGTTGATTTTACTAAAACATCCAGAGTTAGTAAATTAGAGAAAAAAGTTTAACAGTCTCTATCTGAAAGCATGTAGCATCTCTAATAAGATGGATGTGTTGACAGCACAGAGAACAACGTACAAAATTTAACTAATTGCTGTTACTGAGACGTGGCGCTGCAGGGCATCCAAAACTGGATACTCACTATTCCAGATAATATAATAAGACCATAAGACATAGAATCAGAATTAGGCCCTTTGAGTCTGCTCTGCCATTCCATCATGGCTGATTCATTATCCCTCTCAACCCCATTCTCCCGCCTTCTTCCCATAACCTTTGACACCCCGATTAATCATGAATCTGTCAACCTCTGCCTTAAATGTACACATTGACATGGCCTGCACAGCCATCTGTGGCAATGAATTCCACAGATACACCAGCCTCGGGCTAAAGAAATTTTTCCTCATCCCCATTGTGCTCATCCTCTCCACATCCACTCTACCTGAGCCTTTCAATATACGATAGGATTCAATGAAACACCCCCTCATTCCTCTAAACTCCAGCGGGTACAGGCACAGAGCTATCAAATGCTGCTCATATGTTAACCGTTTCATTCCTAGGATCATTCTTGTGAACCTCCTCTGGACCCTTTCCAATACCAACATATATTTTCTTAGATAAGGGCTCCTAACTTCTCACGATACTCCAAGTGCGGTCTGACCAATGCCTAATAAAGCCTCAGCATTACATCCTTGGTTTTGTATTCTAGTCCACTTGAAATGAATGTTAACATTGTATTTGCCTTCAGCACAACTGACTCAACCTGCAAGTTAGCCCTTAGGAAATCCTCCACACAGAGTCCTGAGTCTCTTTTTGCATCTCTGGTTTTTGAATTGTCTCCCCATTTAGAAAAAAATCCATCCCTTTTTCTTTCTACCAAAGTACATGATCATACACTTCCCTGCACTATATTACATATGTCACTTCTTTTCCCATTCTTCCAACTTGTCGGTCCTTCTTCAGATACCCTGCTTCCTCAACACTACCTGCTCCCCTTTGTAACAGCCACAAACTTGGCCATCAATTCCATCATCCAATTTATAGATATATTATCTGAAAAGAAGTGGCCCATCTCTGACTCCTCTGGCACACCACTAGTCACTGGTAACCAAGCAGAAAAGGGTCCCTCTATTCCCACTCTTGGCCTCCTGCCAGTCAGCGAATCTTCTATTCATGCTAGTATCTTTCCTGCAATATCATGGATACTTGTCTTGTTGAGCAACTCATATGCGGCACCTTGTTAAAGGCATTCTGAAATTCCAAATAAACAACATCTACTGACTCTACTTTGTCTATCCTGCATATTGTTTCGCAAATAATTTCAACAGATCTCCCCCTCTAGAAACCAATGCTGGCTTTGACCTATTTTATAATGTGCCTCCAAGTGCCCTGAGACCTCATTCATAATAATGGACTCCAACATCTTTCCAACCACTGAAGTCAGGCTAACTGGCTTATAATTTCCTTTCTTCAGCATCCCTTCCTTCTTAAAGAGTGGAGTGATTCTTACAATTTTCCAGTTCTCCGGAACCATTCCAGAATCTAGTGATTCTTGAAAGATCATTGCTAATGCCTCCACAATCTCTTTAGCTAGCTTTTTCTGAACCCTGGGGTGTAGTCCAGCTGGTCCATATGACTTATCTACGTTCAGACTTCTCAGCTTCGGTGACTCTTTCGTCTTGGTAATAGTAATGACTCTTACTACTGTCCCTGACACTCCCGCATTTCTGGAATTCTGATAGCGTCTTCCACAGTGAAGACTGACACAAAATACATATTAAATTTGTCTGCCATTTCTTTATTCCCCGTAACTACCATTCCAGCATAATTTTCCAGTGGTTGGATAATCATTCTCATCTCTCTTTTGCTCTTTATATATCTGAAAAAATATTTGGTATCCTCTTCTATATTATTGGCGAGTTTACCTTTGCACTTCATCTTTTTTCTCTTTATGGTTTTTAGTTGCCTTCTGTTGGCTTTTAAAAGTTTCCTATTTCTCTACCTTCTCAGTAATTTTTGCTATATTATATGCCCTCTCTTTTGCCTTTGTGCTGTCTTTGGCTTCCCTTCTCAGCTATGTTACCTCATCCAGTCTTAAGAATACTTCATCTTTGTGAAGTATCTTTCCTGTGCCTTTTGAATTGCTCCCAAATGCTGCAGCCATTACTGTTCTGCTATCATCTCTTTTAGTATCCCCTGTCATTCAGATTTGGCTATATCCTCTCTCATGCCTCTGCAATTCCCTTTACACCACTGTAATACTGATACATCCGATCTTAGCTTCTCTATCTCACATTGCAGGGTGATTTCTATCGTATTATGATCACTGCCTCCTCAGGATTCCTATACCTTTAAGCTCCCTAATTAAATCTGGATCATTACATAACACCCAATTCAGAATTGCCATTTCCCTAGTGGGCTCAACCACAAGCCGCTCTAAAAAGCCGTCTCATGGGCATTCTCTTGAGGTCCAGCACCAACCTGATTTTCCCAATCTAGCTGCATACTGAAATCTCCCATGATTAACACAATATTGCCCTTCTAACATGCTTTTTCAATTTCTCATAGTAATTTGTAGCACACATCGTGGCTACTGATTGGAAGCCTGTATGTAATTTCCATCAAGGTCATTTTACCCTTTTAGTTTCTTAACTCTACTCACAAGAATTCTACATCTTCCAATCCGGTGTCACCTCTTTCTAAGATTTTGACTAACTGAGCCACCCCACCCCCTCTGCTACCTGCGTATCCTTTCAATACAATGTGTATCATTGGGTGTTAAGCTCCCAACTATAATCTTCTTTCACATATGTTTCAGCGATGCCTGCATCATAGTTGCCAATCTCTAATTGTGCTACATGATCATCTGCCTTATTCTATATACTGCATGTATTCAAATATTACATTCTCAGTCTTCTATTCATCATTCTTTACAATTTTGGCCCCCTGTTGCGCTTCAACTCATTCCACTGACTGCAATTTTTCTCTATCATCTGCCTATCCTTCTTTATAGTCTCACTGCACATTTCATCCAGTTGCATTCCAACAGCTCCATCCTTAGGCCTATCACCCTGATTCCCATCCACCTGCCAAATTAGTTTAAACCCTCCCCAACAACTTTAGCAAACCAAAAATGCTCCAGAAAAACAGGACAGAAGAGAAAGGGGGCAGAATAGTCTTGTGAAGCAAAAAAAAATTAAAGTCGGCCCAGTCTTGAGATATAGGCACTGGATTTTAATCTCAAATCAGTTTGGGTTGAAATCATAATTAGCAGAGAAAAGACGACATGGGGATAATCATCTGAAGCTTTACAAAATGCAACATTTCAACAGAAAGGAGAATGAATAGGAAAATATCTAGGGCATGATTGATTGGAACTGCAATATCATAGGATATTATCACGTACATACGTATTGGAAGAACCAAGTTGGCAGAGGTATCATTGAAGAATTTATGAAGTCCATTTGGGATTGCTACTTAGACCAGAATGACAAAAGGCTTGTTTAGGTTTGGTAATGTGTATTTGGTAATTTAGTATGGCGCATCGCCAGGTGGTTAGGGCGTTAGACTAGCGATCTGAAGGTCGTGGGTTCGAGCCTCGGCCAGGGCAGCAAGTCTGTCCTTGAGCAAAGTACTTAACCACACAATGCTCCAGTCTACCCAGCTGAGAATGGGAACCGGCAAAAAATGCTGGGGGTTAACCTCGCAATAGACTGGCATCCTATCCGGGGGGCGGGTGGAGTCTCATACTCTCAGTCGCTTCACGCCACGGATATCAGCATAAGCACCGGCCTGATGGGCCACAAGGCTCGTGACAGACTTTAATCTTAAAATGTGTAATGAGGAAGGATTAGTAAGAAATCTTGTGGAATAAGGTCTTCTGCCAGTATCTTCAATTTGATAGTTTAAGGGTGTGTGCAAAGTATTAAAAAAAAACATTGTCTTGAATTTCTTCAGCGGTTTGAACGGGGCATGACTATGCAAGTATGTGGTGTTCAGCCAGTGAGAACAGTGGGAAGAGTTTAAAAAGAAGACAGCTTTACAGAGTGGGTGACAGAGTAGAGAGAGACAGAGTAAGAAGGCTTTGTCTCAACAGGGCTTCGGCAATAAGGGGTCGAGGCGAAGTAGGTTATCTGTTTAGAATGCAAACAGGAAGTATGCGTATGAGGCAAACAACAGGAATTCTGCAGATGCTGGAAATTCAAGCAACACACATCAAAGTTGCTGGTGAACGCAGCAGGCCAGGCAGCATCGCTAGGAAGAGGTACAGTCGACGTTTCAGGCCAAGACCCTTCGTCAAAGGGTCTCGGCCTGAAACGTCGACTGTACCTCTTCTTAGAGATGCTGCCTGGCCTGCTGTGTTCACCAGCAACTTTGATGTGTGTTGTTGGTATGTGTATGAGGCCAGTTTTCTGCGCTCGGTGTCAGATGTGAGAAGTCCAGGAGTCTCCCAGCCTCCCGGACGGCCACATCTGTACCAGATGCGTTGAGCTGCAGCTCCTTGGGGACCGTGTTAGGGAACTGGAGATGCAGCTCGATGACCTTTGTCTGGTCAGGGAGAGTGAGGAGGTGATAGAGAGGAGCTATAGGCAGGTAATCACTCTGGGGCCTCAGGAGACAGATAAGTGAGTAACAGTCAGGAGAGGGAAAGGCAAGAAGCAAATGCTAAAGATTACCCCTGTAGCTGTCCCCCTTAACAATAAGTACTCCTGTTTGAGTACTGTTGGGGGAGACAGCCTACCTGGGGGAAGCAACAATGGTGGAGCCTCCAGGACAGAGTCTGGCCCTGTGGCTCAGAAGGATAGGGAAAGGAAGAGGATGGCAGCAGTGATAAGGGACTCTATAGTTAGGGGGTCAGACAGGCGATTCTGTGGACATAGGAAAGAAATGTGGATAGTAGTATGCCTCTCAGGTGCCAGGGTCCGGGATGTTTCTGATCATGTCCAAGATATCTCGAAGTGGGAAGGAGAACAGCCAGAGATCGTGGTAGATATTGGTACCAACAACATAGGTAGGAAAAGGGAGGAGGTCCAGAAAACAGATTACAGGGAGTTAGGAAGGAAGTTGAGAAGGAGGATCTCAAAGGTAGTAATCTCGGGATTACTGCCTGTGCTACATGACAGCAAGTATAGGAATAGAATGAGGTGGAGGATAAATGCGTGGTTGAGGGATTAGAGCAGGGGGCAGGGACTGAGATTTCTGGATCATTGGGACCTCCTTTGGGGCAGGTGTGACCTGTACAAAAAGGACACGTTGCACTTGAATCCCAGGGGTACCAATATCCTGGCAGGGAGGTTTGCAAAGGCTACTGGAGAGAGTTTAAACTAGAATTGCTGGGGGGTGGGAACTGAACTGAAGTGACAAAGGAATAGGAGATTGGTTCACAAGTAGAGAAAACTTGGAGAGAGTGCAAAAGAGAGGATAGGCAGGTGACAGAGAAGGGACGTACTAAGACCAATGGTTTGAGATGTGTCTATTTTAATGCGAGGAGCATTATGAATAAAGCGGATGAGCTTAGAGCATGGATCAGCACTTAGAGCTGTGATATTGTGGCCATACAGAGACTTGGATGGTGCAGGGGCAGAAATGGCTGCTTCAAGTGCCAGGCTTTAGATGTATCAGAAAGGACAGGGAGGGAGGCAAAAGAGGTGGGGGCATGGCACTGTTGATCAGAGATAGTGTCACGCCTACAGAAAAGGAGGACGTCATGGTGGGGTTGACTGTGGGTAAAGAGTCTCTGTGGGTGGAAGTTAGGAACAGGAAGGGGTCAATAACTCCACTGGGTGTTTTTTTATAGACCACCCAATTGTAACAGGGACATCGAGGAGCAGGTAGGGAGACAGGTTCTGCAAAGGTGTAATAATAACAGGGTTGTTGTGGTGGGAGATTTTAATTTCCCAAATACTCATTGTCACCTCCCTAGAGTGAGGGGTTTAGATGGGGTGGAGTTTGTTAGGTGTGTTCAGGAAAGTTTCTTGACACAATATGTAGATAAGCCTACAAGAGGAGAGGCTGTACTTGAACTGGTATTGGGAAATGAACCTGGTCAGGTGTCAGGTCTCTCAGTGGGAGAGCATTTTGGAAATACTGATCACAATTCTATCTCCTTTACCAGAGCATTGGAGAGGTGAAGCACCTTCAATAACTCCAAAAGACTGAGTTTTGGTAAAATACTGAAAGGCTTTTATTCGCTGTACAATACAACCTCCACGACCTCCATGGTGAGTGTCTGCCCCCGGACTGAGGGGGAGGGGCAAGGCGAAACACCTTTATACAGGGG
Organism: Mobula hypostoma; assembly: GCF_963921235.1. NCBI lineage: Eukaryota > Metazoa > Chordata > Chondrichthyes > Myliobatiformes > Myliobatidae > Mobula > Mobula hypostoma. The sequence goes on along the minus strand of NC_086102.1, from coordinate 59,238,622 downwards.
TCTGTGGGAGGAGCCACAGAGGCAGTCAGCAGAGGGGCGTGTCCAGACAATTAACCCAGTTACAGCATATATATATATGGTTTACCACAAGAGGGATAGGAACAGACATGTTTGGGAAACAATTAATTGGCATAAGGGGTAATATGGAGGCTATCAGGCAGGAACTTGGAAGCACAGATTGGAAACAGATGTTCTCAGGGAATCTTACGGAAGAAGTGTGGCAAATGTTCAGGGGATATTTGCGTGGGGTTCTGCGTAGGTACGTTCCAATGAGACAGGGAAAGGATGGTAGGGTACAGGAACCGTGGTGTTCAAAGGCTGTTATAAATCTAGTCAAAAAGAAAAGAAGAGTTTATGAAAGGTTCAAAAAACTAGGTAATGATAGAGATCTAGAAGATTATAAGGCTAGCAGGAAGGAGTTTAAGAATGAAATTAGAAGAGCCAGAAGGGGCCATGAGAAGGTCTTGGCGGACAGGATTAAGAAAAACCTCAAGTCATTCTACAAGTATGTGAAGAGCAAGAGGATAAGACATGGGAGAATAGGACCAATCAAGCATGACAGTGGAAAAGTGCGCATGGAACCGGAGGAGATGGCAGAGGTAATTAATAAATACTTTGCTTCAGTATTCATTACGGAAAAGGAACTTGGCGATTGTAGGGATGACTTGCAGCAGACTGAAAAGAGTGAGCATGTAGACATTAAGGAAGAGGATGTGCTGGAGCTTTTGGAAAGCATCAAATTGGATAAGTCACCGAGACCAGATGGGATGTACCCCAGGCTACTGTAGGAAGCAAGGGAGGTGATTGCTGAGCCTCTGGCAATGATCTTTGCATCATCAGTGAGGATGGGAGAGATTTTGAAGGATTGCAGGGTTGCGGATGTTGTTCCCTTATTCAAGAAAGGGAGTTGAGATAGGCCAGGAAATTACAGACCAGTAAGTCTTACTTCTGTGGTTGGTAAGTTGATGGAGAAGATCCTGAGAGGCAGGAGTTATGAACAATTGGAGAGGCATAATATGATTAGGAATAGTCAGCATAGCTTAGTCAAAGGCACGTTGTGCCTTACAAGCCTGACTGAAATTTTTGAGGATGTGACTAAATACATTGATGAAGGTAGAGCCACAGATGTAGTGTAAATGGATTTTAGCAAGACATTTGATAAGGTACCCCATGCAAGGCTTATTGAGAAATTAAGGAAGCATGGGATCCAAGGGGACATTGCTTTGGGGGTCCAAGGGGACATTGCTTTGAGGATCCAGAACTGGCTTGCCCACAGAAGGCAAAGAGTGGTTGTAGACAGGTCATATTCTGCATGGAGGTCGGTGACCAGTGGTGTGCCTCATGGATCTGTTCTGGGACCCTTATTCTCTGTGATTTTTATAAATGACCTGGATGAGGAAGTGGAGGAATGGGTTAGTAAATTTGCTGATGACACAAAGGTTGGGGGTGTTGTGGATAGTGTGGAGGGTTGTCAGAGGTTACAGCAGGACATTGATAGGATGCAAAACTGGGCTGAGAGGTGGCAGATGGAGTTCAATCCAGATAAGTGTGAGGTGGTTCATTTTGGTAGGTCAAATATAATGGCAGAATATAGCATGAATGCAAGACTCTTGGCAGTGTGGAGGATCAGAGGGATCTTGGGGTCCGAGTCCGCAGGACACTCAAAGCTGCTACGCAGGTTGACACTGTGGTTAAGAAAGCATACTGTGCATTGGCCTTCATCAATCATGGGATTGAGTTTAAGAGCCGAGACGTAATGTTGCAGCTATATAGGATCCTGGTCAGACCCCACTTGGAGTACTGTGCTCAGTTTTGGTCACCTCACTACAGGAAGGACGAATAGATTTACAAGGATATTGCCTGGAATGGGGAGCATGTCTTATGAGAATAGGTTGAGTGAACTAGACCTTTTCTCCTTGGAGCGATGGAGGATGAGAGGCGACCTGATAGTGGTGTATAAGATAATGAGAGGCATTGATCGTGTGGATAGTCAAAGGCTTTTTCCCAGGGCTGAAATGGCTAGCATGAAAGGGCATAGTTTTAAGGTGCTTGGAAGTAGGTACAGAGGGGATGTCAGGGGTAAGTTTTTTTACGCAGAGAGTAGTGAGTGCGTGGGATGAGCTGCCAGTGGCAGTGGTGGAGGCGGAAATGATAGGGTCTTTTAAGAGGCTCTTAGATGGGTACATGGAGCTTAGAAAAATAAAAGGCTATGGGTAAGTCTAGGTCATTCTAAGGTAAGGACATGTTTGGCACAGCTTTGTGGGCCAAAGGCCCTGTATTGTGCTGTATGCTGTAGGTTTTCTCTGTTTCTATGTTTCTAATTTAAGTAAGGGCTGTTATAATGGTATGAAGGTGAAGTTGTCTAAGATGGACTGGGAAATAAGCCAAGACAAGGGCACTGGATGACTAGAGGCAGATATTCAAAAAGCTGGTCTATAATATTCATAAGGTAATTTACCCAACTAGAAATAGAGATTCAGTGAGAAAGAGACACTGCCCAAGGTTAACAAAGGAGGACAAGGATTTTTTCAGGTTAAAAGGTAACCTAAAGACCAAGTTAAAATTGTATCAGAGTTATGTTATTTCTACCCTTTTCTATGGATCAGAATGCTGGAGAATGAAATGAAGCGACCTCTCTAAGTTGTCAGTCTTCCACACAAAGTACCTGAGAAGATTCTTAGAATATTCTGGCAAAACACCATCTCAAATGACGAACTACTTGTTCAATGCCATCAAGTGAGCATTGAAACCATCCTCATAAGAAGGCGATGGAGCTGGATCGGGCATGTGCTCAGAAGGGAACCTGACAACATCACACGTATAGCCCTCCATTGGACACCAGAAGGAAAGAGGAAAAGAACCAAGAAGACCCAAGAATACCTGGCGTCAAACTGTAGAGGGAGAGCTGAAGACCCTGAACTACATCTGGGGTAACATCCAGAAGTTAGCCCAGAACAAACAGAAGTGGAGGACCTTCATTGCTGCCCTACATGCCAGTTAGGCCTAATGGGCACCAAAGAAAGAAAAAGTAGGGCATAGAGAGAGAAGCGGTAAGAGGACTGGGAAGTTGTTATGATTAGTGGGGAAACACTGAAAATCTCATCAGAAGGAAGAAAATTGATATTGAGAGAAAGCTTGTATGTAATATAAAAAAAATAAGAGCTACAAGACAGAGGCTGGTCATTAAAAATGAGGTGCAAAAAATGTCTTCTTTTTCGGAAAAATGAACCTTTGGAATTCTCTGAGGTTGAAAATGAGGCCAGATCATTCGAGATACTTTAAAAGAAAGAGATGGATTATTAATTGAAAGATTGAGGACTTGACAAATGTACATAAATGATACAGAGAGGATGTGAGACCAACAATAGCAGTCATGATTAAATTGAATTGTGACAGAGGGTTTTTAGGGCTGGTGGCCTACTTCTGTTCCCATTTTCTTTATTTTTGAAACTCTTGCTCCCAACAAAATTTTATGGATACTGAAAATCTTTTCCCACAACTTCCCCTAACTTATAAGTAGCAAATAATTTAAGCATGGCCACCTAAACTTTCTCTCTTCAGTATAAATGTACCATTGTGCCTTTCTTCTTTCAGACAGCCAAGTGCTCCCACATACCCAAATGTTATTGGAATAGTAAGAGAGCAAGAATCAAGATGCTGTCTAGCTTACAGAGCTGCAGATGACAGTTGAGATATTGGCATTGTGAGTACCATGAAGGAAAGTTTAGATTTTTGATGAATCATTGGATGCAAATAACCAGTTCCCAATCCAAAGAAAAGGGAAGCCAAACAAAAGCTCAAAGCAAAAACTGAGATAGTTGCTCTGTAAAGACGATTCAGATGGAGTTTCAAAGATTCAGCCAACAAATGAAACTGTCTGTTCAAGCACAGAGAAAAGCTTGTGCATCTGTTGTCCTGCCATGATGCATTCCTAAAGAGATCAGGTCCAACCTAAGTGCAAAGCAAAGAGAGCATCTTTTTCATAAAATAGTCGGTTTCATTTCAACAGTTGTAAACTTAATCGCGCTATAGTATCTGTTGCCTTACAAGTGCAGTGGAATGCTTTCCAAGCTTTCACTGCTCTCACTACAGGTTTAGGCAGGTTAGCACTGATTACATATCAACACCTTAACACTCTGAAGCAGCACACACACAAAATGGTGGAGGAGCTCATCTAGTCAGACGGCATCCAAGGCAATGAACAAACAGTCAATGTTTTGAGCCAAGACCCTTGTTGGAGACTGGAAAGGAAGTGGAACACGCCAGAAGAGAAAGCTGAGGGGAGGGGAAGGAGGATGGCTAGAAGGTGAAAGGTGTAGCCAGGTGGGTAGGAAAGGTAAAGGGCTAGAGAGTAAGGAATCTGATGGGAGAGGAGAGCAGTCCATAGGAAAGAGGGAAGGAGGAAGGGTACTGGAGGAGGTGATAGGCAGGTGAGAAGAGGTAGGAGATCACAATGGAGATTAGAAGAAGAGGGGTGGGGGAAGGGCATTTTTTTACTAGAAAGAGAAATTAATATTCATGTTCTCAGGTTGCAGGCTACTCAGACAAAATATAAGGTGTTCCTCCTCCACCCTAAGGGTGGATTCATCAAGGCACAAGAGGAGCCCGTGGACTGACATGTTGGAACAGAACAGGGAACTAGAATGAAAATGTCTGGCCACTGATGAGTTCGACTTTTCACAGATGGAGCAGAGGTGGTCAATGAAGAGGTCCTCCAATTTACGCTGGGTCTCAGCAACTGGCCATCGGGAGCACTGGACAAACTAAGCAACCCCAGCAGATTCACAGGTGAAGTGTTGCCTCACCTGGAAGGACTGATTGGAGCCCTGAATGGAGTTGAGGGAGGAGGTGAATGGAGAGGTGTGGCACTTTGGCCGCTTTTAGGGATAAGTGTCGGGAGGGAGATTAGTGGTGAGGGATGAATGGACAAGGATATCATGAAGGGAGTGATCTGTGTGGGAAGTGGAGAGAAATGGGGAGGTAAAGATGTGTTTTGTGGTGGGATCCCTTTGGAGATAGCGGAAGTTGCAGAGAATGACATGAGGCTCATTGGGTGGCAGGTAAGGGTGAGAGGAACTTTATCACTGTTAAGATGGCAGGAAGATGGTGTGAGCACAGATGTTTGAGAAATGGAGGAGATGTTTGTGAAGGCAGCATGAATGGTGGAGGCTGGAAGGGAAAAGCCAATCCTGGAAACAGATGCAATGGAGAAGATGGAACTGAGAAAAGGGAATAGCATTTTTACAGGAGGCAGGATGGGAAGTGATATAGTCAAGATAGCCATGGGAATCAATATATTCAAAAAAGACATTTTGGCAAAAAAAATCTTTCGGGATCCCTTTAAACAGCCATTGTGGGGAGGGTGGTGGGAGTGTGCAGGAAGGTGTTATACTGATGATAAACAATAGTTCCCCATACATGGTAATCATACAATGTCAGAAAATTCACTGGAGTCCACTTAACCAGCATTGGTGCCAAACCAACAATACAAGGAAACTGACATAATAATCTGCCTGCTGTTGCTCATGCCAGCCAATTATCCCAGTTATCTGGATGCTTCTGAATTCTCTACTCATAATTCGCACACAAAACTGGAAATAAATCAGTGGCTATAATGGAGCTCAGTTATTCAGCCATTCTGAGTTTATTTGCTTAAACGTTTTCAAGTTTAAAGTTCAAAGTGCAAATTATTATCAAAGTATGTATTTTTTTTAGATTAGATTATGAGGACATGCAGTCCTCTTTTATTGTCATTTAGTAATGCATGCATTAAGGAATGATACAATGTTCCTCCGATGTGATATCACAAAACACAGGACAAACCAAGACTGAAACAACTAACAAAACCACATAATTATAACATAAAGTTACAACAGTGCAACAATACTATAACTTGACGAAGAACAGGCCATGGCACAGTAAAAAAGTTCAAAGTCTCTCGAAAGTCCCACGTGTCACGCAGACGGGAGAAGGAAGAAAACTCTCCCTGCCATGCCCGACCACAGTCCGATTCTGAGTTGTCCGAAAACTTCAAGCCTCCGATCAGCCCTCCGACACTAAGTACCGAGCACCATCTCTATCCGAACGATTCAACCTCTGTCTCGGTTGCCAGCAGCAGGCGAAGCCGGGGATTTTGGGGCCTTCCGTCCGGAAGATTCTCCATTGCCCGGAAACAGCGGCAGCGAACCGGGCACTTCAGAAATTTCCCCAGATGTTCCTCTGTGCTTTCACATCTGTCTCCATGAAATCAGAATTGTCCACGGCCCCTATTTAACAGATACAATATCATTTTCACCAGAGAGCTGTGCGTGCAAATTATTATCAAAATATTTATTTTTGATGCAACGTTGAGATTTGTCTCCTTACAGACAGCCACAAAACAAAGAAACCCAACAGAACCCATTAAAAGCAAAAGAAGAATGGGTTTTTCTTAGATATTCTATTATTCCATAAAAATAATGCTAAAGGTATAGATTAGATTAGTTTTATTTGTCACATGTACAGTACATCAATACACAGAGTGAAATACATTGTTTGTGTCAATGATCGTCACAATTTGTGAATGGGCTGGGGACAGACCACAAATGTTATCATGCTTCTGATGCTAATATAGCACGTTGACAATGCAATAACCCTAACCAATATGGATTTTGGAATGTGGAAGGAAGCTGGAGCACCTTTAGGAAAACCACGAGGCCACAGGAAGAGTGTACAAACAGTGGCAGGAATTAAAACCCGATCTTACAGCTGGCACTGCAAAGCATTACCTTAACCGCTATGCTATTGTGTTGCTCTTGCTGCCTAATGAATTTCTTCCTTAACTATGGCTATCAAAATATGCAGATAGCAACAAATTTTCAATGTTGGAACTTCTAATATGGGAGTTGCTTTAATTATGAGCTTTCATAATTCTTTTTATTGCAACATATAATTTGAAAATAAAAGTATTCTGTTGGGTGAATGCAATATAATTTCAAGTGTATAATACAAATAGAGAAGAGCAAGGCTTGTAACATTTATGAATCTCATGGTAACAGAAATATGGGTTTGTCTATTTTACGTGATTGATTTGAAATACTACCACTGAAGGCTGCAGTTGAAGAGTTAAAAACCAAGTTCAGAACGAATGGCCAGCTTATCATCGATATCTAGACTTAGGCAAATCATCTAATTTGGTCAGAAAGCTGTAAATATAGTCTGTAGTCAGGCAATGACCTTGATCCATGAATCCAGATAAATTATTCTGTTTCTTGATTGACAGCTGTATTTGGGGCTGAAGACGTGTTGAGTATACAGGTAGAATGGACAATTTTGGAGAATATAATTTAATGGGCTTATCTTGTCAATGGCCCCAGGCATGAGTACATACAGTACGCTCCAAGCTAGATCAATGATGCCATGTTTCAGTATAATTTGAAAGTTGTAACATCATCTTGCCTAACAGCAAGGAAGCAGGTCATATAGAGCACTGAGTCCATACTAGCCACCCAATATCCATATGCATTTATCTTTCATTAACCTAATTTTTATCTCTTTGGGTGCTCCAGTTTCCTTCCACCATCCAAAGGCATACCAGGTAGGTTAATTGGTCATCAGAAATTACATCATGATCAGATAAAGATTAATCGAGTTTGTTGGGGGTTGCTGTGGCGGTATGTCTCAAAGGGCCAGAAGCTATATTCCTAAATTTATAAAATTAATACCTACTAGATTCTACCTCACATCTACCTTCTGGGGCAATTTACAGTAGTCAGTTAACTTTCCAAGTTGCACCCCTTTGGGATGTGGGAGGAAATTGAAGCATCCAATGGAAACCCGTGCTGTTACAAGCAGAATGGGCAAACTCCCCACAGACCGCACCAGAGGTCAAGATTAAAATTAAGACATTGGAGCTGTGAATTAGTGGCTTTGGCGGTTGTGTTGGCAATGAAGGAATTAACATATGGAATAAAACATCAAACTCAAATGGGTTAAGGACAGTGCAAAATAGACAAACTAGTTGTCTTTGTTCTTACCATGTGCTGAAGGAATGAAAGCTGCCTTTTGTGAAGCTACTCTGTAGTCTCCATTTTGTGAACTATTTCCTGTACTGATTCTTGCTCTGGGGTAATTAGAGCAAAAAAGATCTAGTGTTTTCCTGATGTATCATGACTCTCAACGTAGAGCAGTTCTTTCTACTTTGATTAACTGTGCGAAATCTATTTTGGACCAAAGAGTTTTCCTGAAGAAATAAGACAACTATGCACGACATTCCAGCAGAATGTCTACAAGGTAAAGGAAATCAACTGGGCCCTTAAAAGGATGAATGGAAAAACCAGGAAACCTAACAACAAGGAGGAAGCTGTTGCGGCCGCCAGTCTTCCCTATATTTCGATATGGCTTCTGGAAGGATCACCAGGATCCTGAAGAAATACTGGATTAGTTCCATCCACAAACCTGTAAGGAAGCTCAAATCACAGCTTATAATGATCAAAAATGACATGGACTTAGGTCGGTTGGCGTTTACAAGATTCCCTGTGAATGCGGAGCGGCGTATATCGGCCAGATAGGACGCTTGGTGGAAACCCGCGACAAGGAGCACAGGAGTTGTATCCGTTTAGGTTACCCAGAAAAAATTGGCAGTAGTAAAACACTGCATTCACAATGGCCATAGGATTGACCTTGCAGCATAGAACAATTGTGCCATGCCAATGGCTTTTGGAACCGCCTGGTAAAGGAAGCCGTTGAAGTAAAACTAAAGGAAAAGACCAAAGTGTCGCTCTAAATAAGAACTGGAATTCAATTGTAAACAAGGTGGGAGAATGGAAACCTGATTAGATGAGGACTAACCAATCAGGAGGGACAAACTACAGAGGTATAAATACCATGGAACTAGACAGGCCCAGGCATCAACCCTGATAAAGATCATAAAACTTGTCTTTGAAACTTCAGTTATAATCAACAGTGTACCTAGCTGGAAGCCTGAGAAGAGTTTATTAATCAGAGCAATAGAACATGGACACAAGGGGTGTCTGCTAATAATCTGATAAACCTGAGACAATTCTTTGATGAACTGTTTATTGTGTGCAGTGGCAGGTTTGCAGAAGTAATCTTGTTATCTCGGCCCAGTGTCTGGGTAACCTAGTGTGACTGGTTTGAACCAGAGTCGAACAGGACAGAAGAAGTTGTGTGGCCCTTGGCTACATTCAGTGGGAATTTGATTCAGATCAGTCAGATGACCTAGAGCCAAAGAGATTGAAACACAACATTTGAACTGATAAGGAAAGAGCATGGAAATGAAGGGCTTCAAATGCAAAGTGGCGAGAACTCTGGCGACTAACTATTGCAAGGAAGAACCCCATGCCAAGGATTGGGAGTAGAAAACAATCAATCATTTGGCCAATGGGAGATGCCCTATTTTGGGGTTATATATTGGATGACTGATCTGAGTGAGTATTGGTAAAGAGAGAACAGTAGAATTCATGTTTAAGTTGTTGATGTTGTTAAATTGCTTGTGCAGAGACAATGAAGTGTGAGCTCCGGTTAATTAATAATTGTGTAGAGAATTGCCTAAATTAGATCACTTGATAATAGTCAACAGCTGTATTTTTGTGTCACATCAATGTCCAATGATGTAATAGTCATTCTAGCTGGCCAAAGCCTGGGGATTTGAGGCTTGTTCTGAGGTTGGAATATCATGTTTGTGTGGGTGGGAGGAAGAGAGGAAAGAGGCTTGTTTTGCTGTTGAGTTCGTTGTATTCTGCTGTGTTGTCTTTGATGATGTTCTGCTGAACATTCTGGGTATGCTATTTTGGCACTGAAATGAGTGGCAACTCCTGCTGGCTGCCCCCAGCACGTCCTTAGTTTGTGTTGGTTGTTAACGCAAACAGCACATTTCACAGTATTTTGTAGCTTGAGAAAAATATACTCAGCACAACAAATGCTTCTCTGGGTCTTTAATTCCTTTATCTGCTTTAGATGTTTTAATGTAGAAAGAGGATATCAAAATAAAAACAACAAAATGAGTTTGAAAAAAAACAATTCCTGTTGTTACAATCTCTGCTTAACTTTGGTCTGCACACTTGTTTCACAACTAGTTACGTATGCGGTATGAAAATAAATAAAACAAAATATAGAAAGCCAATACGTTAGTGGCCATTCTAAAAGACAAAACAAACAACATTAGAATCCCACCATGTGCCTTGTATACAACATAAAAAACATAAATAAATACAGCTCACCTTCACTAAGATGTACACTCACTTTGGCACACGAGTGTTTAACCTCCAAAGATGTATCGGCTAAACCCCGAGACAAACTCTCCTCACTCACGCTACGAGAACAGAGATTAATGCATTTACATTACTCCTTTATATTCTATTAGGTCATGAAACAATAAAGTAAGACCAAAATAAATCTTTACAACAACTTCTACAATATATTGCCATGTAGTTACATTACTAGGTGCTCACTTGACTACCCATGTCTAACAGACAACGGACAGCAACACCCAATACCTTAGGCTCAACGACAGGACATGTTCCCATGGTATGTTGCAGTAACTGGTCATAGGATGTCTGTACATTATCTGAGACTGTGAGGTAGCCCGAATTGCTCAACTTACAATAACCGGAGGTCCCCGTTTCCCTGAGGGCTGAAGGATGTGGGTGCTACATCCCCTTTCTTGACCACATGGCTCCCACGTGACACTTGAAACATATTGGTTGCCCATCATCTGTGAACCCAAGCTGTAACTTCTGTCATATGCAACATCTGTCTGTACAGTAAGATCTTTCAGTGCTTGAACCAACTAACTAATGGCTTTGCCCTGCTCTGCAACTACTTTAAGGATACCGTCTAGTAGATAGACTTGGATTCCTGAGCTTTAAGAGTTAAGCACAATGCTTGGCTACTGCTATACTTTAATGTTACAGTCTTTGCATTTCCTGAGAGCTCTTCTAAAAACCACACATGAACCTTCTCTCACACTTCTATCATGGAGGACTTAGGGTTGTTCTGTGGAGCTTCCTTCTGAGGGAAGGGTCACTGATGTCCTCTCTAAATCGATCTCTGAGTGCCACCCTCTCACTGGCCACGGCAGCTGAGAATGCTTCAGTAGCAGATAGAGCTTGGGCTAGGTCATCTGAGAACTCTCTCCTGTCTTCAGCCTCACGCTGTTTGCGACTATAGAAGCTATGCAACAGCTGGGGTGTACTATGGTTGTCTCTAAATGCTTCCCTGAGTTCAGTGAACAAGTCATCAGCCTGGACTCTTCAGCACCACTGCGTATATGTGCTTTTTCTAGGGCTATACCCCTGAGCAGAGACATAACAAAATCATACTGATCCTGGTCAGTCTGATCGCTAGCACGAAGCACACATTCAACTTCTTCAACAAAGTCATCAAAAGACTTCCCATCTTTCTCAACATCCCCCATAAATCGAGCAATGTGCCTTTCCCTTAGAACATATACGTGGGGCCATTTACTTAATTTATCTATAGTTGCAACCACTTCCTCATGCTTACTACACAACTCTCTAATTTGTTCATTCAAATCAGGTTCAGTTTGCTCAATCTCTGAACATAACATTGTGAAAACTCAATCCTTAAAGTCTCTACAACAAGCCTGGAAAAGGGGTTACTGACATCTCCTGCAGAAAAACCCATCAATTCACTGGCACAGTTCCTCTGAATCACCGTCACCATTGTACGTCTTGGTGTCAGTCCCCGAGGTCCCAGCCCGGTCTCAAGGCTTTACCACAGTCTCCACACACCACCAGGCACCCCTTCCATCCAACAGGAAAAGCTGACCTGTTCTTCACCACTACCGTATTATGTATTGTGTATTGTACTGCATACAAAAATCAAAAATCCTCTCAACCCACTCCTGATACCAACTTTTGTAGCCTGGGAAAGTACACTCATGACAACCAATACTTCTCTGGGTCCTTAATTCCTTTATCTGTTTTAGATGTTTCAATGCAGAAAGAGGGTATCAAAATAAAAACAAGAAAATGAGTTTGAAAATAAACAGTTCTTCCTGTCACAGTCTCAGCTTAATTCTTACACTTATTTATCAACTAGTTCTGTATGCTGTATGAAAATTAATAAAACAAAACTAATACATTAATGGCAATTCTGAAAAAAACAATACAAACAACATTAGAATCCCATCAATCCTGTACCTTAGACACGACATCAAAAATCTAAATAAATACACCTCATCTTAACTAAAAGATATACTCATTTTAGCACACACGTACTTAACTTCCAAATACATATAGGCTAGACCCTGAATCAAGTTCTCCTTGCATATGCTACATGACCACAGATTAACACATTCGTATTACTCCTTTTCATATTAGGTCATGAAACAATAAAGTAAGACCAAAATCAACTTTGATGAAGATATTTACAATATTGTAGTTAAATTACTGAAAAGACTAACCTACTAGGCCAATAAGCAATTCGCACGACCATGCAACCCAGCACTGATACCTTACTCGCGAAAATCTAAAGCATTCACATGTAAAGCATTCAAATTTCCAATGTTCTATATCTACAAACAGGTATAAACGTACTTACACGGATATTATCGAATATTATTCACCTTTCCTCCCCATACAACTAGCACATAGCACCATAGAACCATAGAACATTACAGCACAGAAAAAAGGCCTTTTGGCCCTTCTCTGCTGTGCCAAACTATTTTTCTGCCTAGTCCCACTGACCTGCACCTGGACCATATCCCTCCATACACCTCTCATCCATGTACCTGTCCAAGTTTTCCTTAAACGTTTGAAAGTGAGCCCGCATTTACCACTTTATCTGGCAGCTCACTCCACACTCCCACCACTCTCTGTGTGAAGAAGCCCCCCCCCCAATGTTCCCTTTAAACTTTTCCCCCTTCACCCTTAACCCATGTCCTCTGTTTTTTTCTCCCCTAGTCTCAGCAGAAAAAGCCTGCTTGCATTCACTCTATCTATACCCATCATAATTTTATATATTTCTGCCAAATCTCCCCTCATTCTTCTACACTACAGGGAATAAAATCCTAACCTATTCAACCTTTCCCTGTAACTCAGTTTCTCAAGTCCTGGCAACATCCTTGTAAACCTTCTCTGCACTCTTTCAACCTTATTAATATCCTTCCTGTAATTTGGTGACCAAAACTGCACACAATGTAATTTGGTGACCAGAACTGCACATCTGGGAGAAACAGTTTCCAGCACCCCATGCTTGGGATTTCTAGAATATTGTAAGTATTGCTTTCTACTTCCTGCTTGCATAATAATATCTCCATTTTCTCTTAAAGATGCAGGCACCTATTTTAGCATTACTGGGGAATTACCTAAGTGCACCTTTAACAATAAGAATATAATATTCAACTGTCACCTGATTATAGTGTGTTTTGATATTCATGTGATAAATAAATTAATCTGAGGCTGAGCAGTTATTTCAACCACAAAGATTTTATCACCAACTTAAACAAGACCAATGAGAGTGTTTTTTCTTTAGAAAAGGTACACATTTAGATTCTTGGTTCCTCAAAAAGACAGATTTTTGATTTCAAGATAAAGCTGCCAGTATGTTAGCATACTAAGATTGAAAAACAAACGTTTCAGCTTTTTCAAATTTTCTGAAGAATCTTCTCTATATCCTACTTATTCAACCAAAAATCTGGTCACTTTTTTCTAATGTCACCTTTGGTTTGGTGTTCATGTTTGTCTGACAATAATTCTGCAAAGTACACCTATTGTTTTCATTCAAGGTGCTACACAATTAAAGGATATAGTCATACCAGGTGACAGAACAACCCAGTTACAATGGACATCATTGTTCAGCAAAATTCAGTTTTTTGAGTTACAATTGAAAAGCAAGCAGAAATAATTGCAACTTACGATATAAACACTTAGAGAATTCAAATCCAGAGATACCATCTCAGCAACAAATATAAGAATGCCTCAAATAATTATGTAAAATATTAAACTACTCATTTATTATTTGTTACTGATATTGCTAATTATATTAGAATTAATCAAAGTGAAATGATTTTCCTGTTTTATAAAGTTATATCATACTATACATTAAATAGAATGATTTATAGTCCCAAAAAGATCTCTGAACATCTTTTACTCTGAAAAGAACTCTTAAACCAATATCTTCTGATCAGCTTCATGGATCACTCATTCTGCAAGCAAAGCAGTTTTACCAGTGAAGGAATAAAGCCCATTTATCCTCCATGACCCTTTTTGGTGATCTCAGGCTGTCTTATTTGCTCATGCCCCACAGGTGCATAACAGAAAAGGAAGAATGCAAACAGCCACAGCTGGTGAGGACTGCTGTAATGTTTGCCCTGAATTAATATCTGGCACACAATCAAGCAAGCCTTTTATGTGCCTGCTAACTGTATAGCGAGAGAACATGGCATCCCTTGATATCTTCAAATCCTAACGGCCAACAATTTAACTCTTCTAATTAATGGCATCAATTAGACAAGGGGACACAGGATTAAAATAAAGGACAAAGGCTGCTTTAAGCCATATACAAGAACAAGGAACAGTGAATTAAAAAAATATATATATAAATAGGTGGTATACATTTGCATTCTAAGATTAGTAACCAAAAAATTGATTATTTTATCAGACAGCAAGATAATATTAAATCTTCAAATACATACATGTGCTCCTTTTGCCTCAAATTAAATAGAAGTGAAGTTATATAGTATTGCTATCTTTATGCTAACAAAGAGATAAAGATCTTTATTTTGTAATTGAAGATAGTACAAATGCAAAAAATAGTATGTTAGGTTGAAGACACTTCATTAGAATCAGTACAATGGCTGATATAATGTATATGCACAGTGGAAAACATTCCTCCACCACTTAACTGTTGTGGCACTTATGGTGAAGTCTTGGAGCAGAACAGACTATGTTATGTCCAATACAGATTTGATTTTAATAGAAGGAAAAACAAATTATGATAGACATTTGCTAGAAGTTGCTCAGGAAAAATGGAAATTGCAATTAAGATATGAAGTAGGGAATATGGCAGGAATCAGAATTTATACATTCCTTGAACATGTAAAATTTTCTCAGATGTTAATATTTATGCAAAATATTTTAATAATTTGCATTCTAAAGCATGCCTGTATTTAATTCTTAGTTGGGTCAGTAAGCATGCTAAAAACTTCCTATGACACCACTTCCAAGTTACCCAGAAACATTAAATATTAGATACTCATTTAACATTTCCTGAAATAGTCCAGCTGAACTTTTTGGTTTCCATTTCCAGCATGCACATTGCCATTCAACACACAAGTGCCTGAACCTTACTATCACAAATGTGACCTTAGAGGCAGTTCTCTCGTAAATTTGTTAATGAATCTTCAACAGCTGTTTCCTCAAATCTGCATTCTATCACAAGAATAGAACTATAATGATCAAAGTTTCACAGATATAGCATGGTTATTGATGGGGCTGTGTAAAAGTTCCTGGAATTTGTAGAACCATGTATTTGATGGCATAACACTTCCACAATTTCCTGGGACTTCTTCCCACAAGGAGTCACTAAGCTCGTTGTGCTTGTCCCCAGGAAATCTGACCAAAGTTTCTGAGGCAGAATTGATATGAACATGATATTGAAGCTAAATCTTTTGGTTTTACTGTGCTCATGCATGATAATGAGGTACAAATAGAAATCAGACTGTGAAACTTTAAATATTGAAATCCATAATGACGAAGAATTTGTGATATTCTATCAATAAGAAATTAGTGTTTGTTTAATCTTATACTACCTTACTGCTCAATACTCTGGTGACAAGGGGTAGCCTATCAACAAATCTACAAATAGCTAATTTATAGTCTTACAAAACGTGAAATCATTAGACTAGTCTTGGTGGGAATACTGAACTGGGATGGTCAATTCAGCTATATATTTTGTCCAATTGACCTTTCTAAGTAAGACACTGGAGGAAAAATTAAAAGAGATTTGTAATAGAAAGACAATCCTTTGATCATCTACCTTTGCAGCCAGAGTTAAATATTAATCACAGAATGCGCAGCACAAGAATAGTTTCTTCCACAGTTCCATAATTTATCAAATTTATGTGGGAAGCACGGAAAAAGAGAGATTAACCTTGATCCAAAAACCTAACATGCAGCTGTGTGAAGGCACTCAGTTCTTGCTGTAAGAGAGGACACTGCCAGGGTCACAGTGTTAGTTTAGCAATTAAATAGTTGGCATCACCGTAAAGATGCAACAAGCTTTCTGTTCCTTCCTTGCCTTTATTTCTCTCACGGGAGCAACTCATTCTTTGTCTATTTTATGTTATCAGGCAGTCTTAAAATTACACAATTTTCTCCAGCTTTCTGCCCAGAATGGGCAGGATGTCAGCCAGTGGAATTAAATAAGCCTTTCCATTTCCCACTGGAAATCAATGAGCAGCAAAAAAACTGGCACAATGGATGCATTCCTGATTGCTAAATTTGCTACTGTATCTCTTTGCTTATTTCAACCTCACAAAGTCTTAATTTTCTCTGATGGAAAGGAGAAGTAGACAGAATGACAGCTTGTGGTTTAATCCTAGTAGCACTCTTACGCCATATCTGTATGACTATAAACAAATCCGCCACCTATTACAATAGGTTAATGCAACAAGTAAGCAATCTCAAATAACTCAAATTGTGGATACGATAGGGTCTTTTAAGAGACTCCTGGATAGGTACATGGTGCTTAGTAAAATAGAGGGTTATGGGTAACTCCAGGTAATTTCTAATATAAGGACATGTTCGACACAGTATTGTGGGCCGAAGGGCCTGTATTCTGCTGTAGGTTTTCTATGTTTTTATGTTTCTAACTGAAAATCAGAATCAGGTTTATTATCACCAGCCTGTGTCGTGAAATTTGTTAACTTTGCAGCAGCAGCTCAATGCAATACATAAAATAGAAGAAAAACCACAATATAAATGATAATAAGAAATAAATAAGTTGATCAATTACAGTATACGTATATCAAGTAGATTAAAAAACATGCAAAAACCAGAAATAATATATATTCAAAAAGTGAAGTTGTGTTCAAGGGTTCAATGTTCACTTAGAAATCAGATAGCAGAGGGGAAGAAGCTGTTCCTGAATTGCTGAGTGTGCGCCTTCAGGCTTCTGTATCTCCTACCTGATGGTACAGTGAGAAAAGGGCATGTCCTGGGTGCTGGAAGTCCTTAATAATGGATGCTACCTTTCTGAGACACAGTTCCTTGAAAATGCCCTGGGTACCTTGTAGGCTAGTACCCAAGATGGAGCCCACAAAATTTACAAACGTTTGCAGCTTCTTTTGGTCCTGTGCATTAGCGCTCCCCCCCCCCCCCCCCACATACCAGACAGTGATGCAGCCTGTCACTTAATGGCCATTATGGACCAAACAAATGAAGAATTATACATCACAGGAATAGGCCCTTCAGCCTATGCTGAACATTATGCCTATGCAGACGAATTGTACTTGTCTTCATTAATTCCTTATCCCTCAATGCTCTGCTCATCCAGGTATTGCACTTGTCCACATTAATTCCATATCTCTCTGTGCCCCAGACATTCTGGTACCTGTCAAGATGCCTCTTAAATCCTTTTACTGTTCTTGCTTTCAGTACCTCCTCTGGCAGTTCATTCCAGATGCAACCATGGAAAGTGTCAGAGCCTTTGAAAACCTGTCACACTTCAAATGAAGAATTTACCCCACAGATTCCCTTTAAACATTCTCCCTCTTATGTTAAACCTATGCCCTCTAGTCTTAGACACTGCTGGATTGTGAAGCAGATAATGGCTCTCTAGCAAAACTATACCTCTCTTTACTGAATGACACTCATGTAGTGTACTGTATAGAGAAGGGTACTTGGCAAGTTATGATAGGATGATAGCAGTAAGAGCCTGGGTCAGAGGAGATTCAAATATTCCTCATGGGCTTGAAGAAGGAATCCTACCCATTGATTCCTACATTGGTCAATTAACAACTAAACTCTAGGTCTCTTCTCATGCCAGGTCTGCTACCCGACCATTGACTTGGTAGGAGTGCTTCAAGTGGAAACCGCTCAGATAATGTCATCAGTGCCTGATTCTCAATGGCCTTGCCAATTTCCAATGGTTGCATATGCTCAGAAGACTGGGTTAAAATTTTAGCCTATGAAAACTCATCTGGATTTTGCCAAGTTAAAAAAAAATCTACTTTTTGTGTAATGGCTTAATTAAAACAATCAAATTGCATGCATTCAAAAGGAGGCTGATGCTCTTAATAGATTCAGTTAAGCAAATAGAATCTTAATTCAAAGCAGCATAAAAGCTGCAGGATAAAGGTAATGGGGATGAGCTTTCTTGAATTTTAAGTGATAAATATTTTAAGTGATAACTGAAATGCAGGTTGAAGATCAAACAATTTGTTTCCTTTTCCTATCAACAATATCATAAAATGTTATCTTAATTTGTGCAATTCCTGCTTGTAGTTTTAACATACAATATAAAGCTCCAACAAAACAAACATATAGAGAAACACTTCCCTTATCCTTCTGCTCAATATTAATAGATACTAGCAGAAAATGCAGGAAGGTCACCAACATTTATTGTATATGGATACCCTTCTATATGCCTTTGTATCCATAATAAGACATACATCTCCAATATAACATCACTCTAATATTGAACAGGAAAATTCCTTCTTCACAGCATCAATCACAGTGGACACAATTCCAGATTCCTTGAGGTTACAATCAAGAGAAATCTTTGAAGATATTACATGACTGCAGAATTCATAGTCATAGAGGCTTAGAGTTGTACACAACAGAAATGAGACTTTTGCTCAACCAGTCCATATGAACCTCTTTGCCTATCTACATTAATTTTGTTTGCCTGTCTGCAAGTGCTTGTCTAAATGTATCTTAAAAGTAGTGATCGTAACTGATGCCACCACATCCTCTAGCAGTTTATTCCATATATTGGGCTTCTCTGTTAAAAAAATATTACCCTCAAATCTCTTTTAAAACTTCTTTCTCACACTTGTACCTTTGCCCTCTTATTTTTGATAATTCAGCCATGAGAAAAGATTCTGACTATCTACCCTGTCTATGCTTCTTATTATTGTATATATCTTTACCAAGCTGTTCTTCAGTTTCCTTGGATCCAGCGGAAACAAATCCAGTTCATCCAGTCTCTCCCTATAATGGAAGTCCTCCAATCCAAACAATTATCCAGTGAATCTCCTCTGCGCCGTCACCAGGTCAACCATATCCTTACAACAGGATTATCTACAATATTCCAAGTAAAGTTTAACTAATGTTTTGTGAAGCTGAAGCATAATATCTTGACACTTATTATCTTTGCCCCAACTATGAAGATAGGCATGAAATATGCCTTCTTCATCACTGTGACGTTGAAGCAGGTTCACAGGTTAGGATGAGTGAGACAGAAAACATTGGCTGTGCGTAAGTATATTAATCATTTATTTACAAACAGTAAAAATTCAACCAAACATCTATGATCCCTAAGTTACAGAAAGTACAAAGTTGAATATTCAACAAACATACTTAGTTGAAAGCACACATACAGCATGCCTTCCCAATAGTTATATGCAGTGTGCTTTAGACAAAGGGGAGAGAGAGAAAAACCTCCCACGCGTGCTCTCTTAATAGCCAGGATATTTGAAACTGGACACCAAGTAGTCAACCAATGGGAAGAGCAGCTGCAGTTTCAAAACTAACTAATCACAATGAAAGCAGCTTTCGACAAGCATAATAAGTCACACCCCCTGCAGGACACTCACACCTTGAAAGTTGCAATGCCATGATAATCTGAGTCTCAGACTAATGTGACCCTTGCGAACTTCCCAGTAAGCAACATATAAAACACAAGAGTACAATACGTGTGTGTGTGTGTGTGTGTGTGTGTGTGTGTGTGTGTGTGTGTGTGTGTGTGTGTGTGTGGACTTTGCCTTTAAGAGACAGTGTGACTGTGGTCCCCACCCAATTGCTTTTTTTCCTTCTCTGTTGTTCTCTGATAAGTGTTTTTTTTAATGGAAGTTACCTGTTCCATACAAAGTTTTAAAGAGGAGTACAGCCTAGGTTTTGTGTCTTGTATTTCTAATCTGTTACTTTGTGCTTTGTGTTTTCTGCATCACTCACCAAACCCATAAAACTGTTTCAATGTTACAACCACCCTAGCACTTTCAGAGAATTATGAACTTGAACCTGCTGATGATCAACACTGTTAAGAGTCCTATTATGGACTATATACATCCTCCCCTCGACTGGACTTTCCAAAAGGGAACACCTTGCACTTTTCAGGATTAAATTCCATCTGCCAACACTGTCTAACTTTTGAATTGACTAACTTATAAGATGAGATATAGGAGCAGAATTAGGTTATTTGGCCCATCGAGTCTGCTCCACCATTTCATCATGGCTGATCCAATTTTCCTCACAGTCCTAATCTCCCTCCTTCTCCCTATATCCCTTTATGCCCTGACCAATCAAAAATCTATCAACCTCTGCCTTAAATAAACAGAGTGATACCTGCTTCTCCTTTGTTAATGTGTGTGTGTGAGAGAAAGAGAACTGTGGGATGTTGAAATGTTGGAGTGAACAGTTGGTTTTTGATGTAACATGGACCATGCTCTCTCTTTGGAGGCATTGCTATTGCTGGCATAGTGGGTAGTGGGAATGCTGATGCTTTATGCTAAAATAATTGGGGGGAGGTGGAGGGAGGAAGGTTAATGTTGCTTAGACTAGACTTTCTCTTTGTTTACCTGGATGACGTACTTGTTGCCAGTGCATCCAAATCCGAACATATACCTCATCTCTGCACACTTTTCGAGCATTTAAGCCGACATGGGTTGATTATTACCCTGCTAAGTGCCAGTTTGAGTTGTCAACCATTGACTTTCCCAGCCATTGCATCTCTGCAGAAAGTGCAAAACCCCTCCCATCAAAAGGAGCTGCTATTATGGATTTCCCACCACCCCATATTACTAAAGAACCACAGGAGTTTTTAGCCATGGTGAATCTCTATGAATGTGCGACCCTACTGGTGCCCATACTCAACAACGCACCTATAGCCATTACTACTGATGCTTCAGGTTATGCTGTGGGTGCTGTGCACGAGTACTTGGTCAGAGACCATGTGGCAGCTTCTCGCCTTCTTCAGTCAGCAGTTATCACCCCCTCCCCCAAAGGAAGTACAGTATGTTTGACCGTGAGCTTTTCCGTCTCTATCTGGCAGTCCGCCATTTTCGTTTTCTTCTAGATGTTCACAGTGTTCATTGACCACAAACCCCTTATGCACATGATGGCCAAAATATCAGACCCCTGGTCTACTTGACAACAATGCCACCTAGCCTACATATCTGAGTTCACAACTGATATACAACATATCAAGGAGAAAAGATAATGCTGTGGCTGATTGCCTGGAGTTGACTGTGCCAGCATGACAGCCAACCAAGCCATTTACTCAGAGGTCCAGGCTTACAGTACAGCCGTCATGGCCCTGCGGTTGGCTGACCGTATGTTCAGGAAAGAACGTTCTCTCCTGTGCGTTGTCTCAACCAGTTGCCCTTGCCCTATAGTGCAAACTGGAGGCAAACTCCATATGTTGTCACTTGCATTTGGGCTGGAAGGTCTCACAAAGACAGATTGTACTAAAGTTTATGTTGCATGGACTTAGAAAGGATGCGTGTGATTGGACTGCAGCCTGTGTAAAGAGCCAGCAGCCAAAAATTAATCGTCATGTTTCGGCAGCCTTTGAGGTACCTGAGCGATGTCAAAGTGGATCTTGTTGGTCCTGTTTCCCCATTCCACAGTCTCACACACCTCCTTATCATGGTAGACCATATGACCAGGTAGCCAGAGGTCGTCCCTCTACAGTCGACGGTGGCCACAGATGTGGTTTGTGTATTCATCAGTACCTGGATTGCTCCGTTTGGCCACATCTGATATTTTCTCTGATTGCGGCCCCCGATTCATATCAGACCTTTGGGCTGAGATGGCCCAGAACAATGGCGTTATGCCGCATCACAGCACGGTGTATCAGCCACAGTCCAATGGCCCTATGCAAGTGGATTCACCACTCCTTAAAGGCAGCTCTGATGGGTTCCCTGATGGATGAGGGTTGGCAAGATCATCTCCCTTGGGACCTGCTGATCCAAAAGAGAACCTGCAGATGTCCGCGGCTGAGTTGGTATATGGGCAGCCATTATGAGTGCCAGGTGAATTCATTCCTGATGTCAGGACCACTTGGTCGGCCTTTCAACAGCGTTCTACCCTCCTTAGTAAATTCAATTCCTCAGCACCTATTCCTACCACAGATCATAGCGTACAGCATTCTGGGCTCCTGTTGACCTACATTCCACCTCGCTTGTTTTAGTTTGCATGATCCACACCAACATCCACTTAGGCCCCCTTACGATGACCTGTTTGCAGTTTAATACACAGAAAAGACTATTATCATTGATAAGAGGGGTAAACCCGAATGTTTTTGGTAAAGCACCTTAAGCTGGCCCACCAAAATTTGGAGGAATCCACTACCATGCCCCTGTCATCATGAGATGGCCATGAGTGAGACAACACATCCCTGGACAAACCAAAGGCCTCTGCTGTTCCTCCACCTATAAACATAGGACCTGAGCCGGGCGGATCATCTGTTCTCCAGACAGGCTCACAATACCAGTTTTAGTGAATTCTGAGGGAGGGGGAGCAGGTGGGGGGTGCGGTCACTGTGTAGGGTAATGTAATTGGTGGAAACGTACATAATTCACAGCTACCGCCACTGACTTGGGGTTCACTTTAAGAGATTTGTCTAACATGATGACATAATTACGTAAAGTACTTTTACTGTACTTTGTGTTCAGATTTTGGAGTACAATTAATGAGATGTTCATTTTTTTCTTTAACATAAAAGACCTCTGCCGTTTTTAATTGCAAAAACCTACACCATCATTGCCTCAGTATTGATCTTCAAACTTCTAAATGTGGACCTCTAGACCTCTCTCTTTCAATGATATTAAGCCTGATTCTGATTCTGCTTCTGAACACAGGTGGAGATTGAGGCCCAGTTTTGAAATAGATTTTGGAGATTTGGAAATAGATTCTGTGCCTTGTGGTGCATCGGGCAGCAAGCTTGCTGTTTCTTTAGCATTTGTCTGTTTTTTACGAGGCCAAATTGCTATCTCGATGCTCAAACCCAGCACAGAAGGAAAGCATGCAAGAAGCCTGTTAGGTTCACGTCCAGGATCACTCGCCTCGAAGTCTGGTCCAGGTGGCACTACACCACCAGCCGGCATTTTGGAGGTTGGGTGGAAACAATAATGAATGAACTAGATTAATAACTATGAACAAAAAGGGGCACAGACACAGAATCAAACCATTTTACAAATGTTTCACCTTCTCACTTGCAGGAAGACTGAAGTGACAGCTTTCTCTGGGTAATATGGGAAGGCTTACTAAGAACAAGAGGCTTTTAAACTCCCACTAGCTATATAATGGTGGTTTTATGTTTGGAATTGTGTATTTTTTCACTTACCATCTATCAATACTCAGCAGGCTACAAATGTGTAAATCAAGTGAGAGCCTTTTATGAAAGAAGCACCACCACCATTCAAATGGCCTGAGGTACTGGCTCATTGATCTGCTGCCTACCTGCCGTCCTGGACAGACAGTAAAGATGTACCTACAGAGCTGACAGGATGCTTCTGACTCAGGTTCAGATGATTTCAATGAAATATGGCAGCAATCTTAATAAACAGTGGCTTGAGCAGGCAATAACATTGACCTTTGAACTAAATCTACCCTCGAACAGTGAACCTGGGATAGAAGATGTATAAAATGTTGCTTTTTAGTTCATTTTATTTTCCCAAGAGAACAAACAAAAGCAGAACTATTTTAGGCCCAGCAAAGAAAGGATCCTTTGCCAGGATGTCACACGCTTGATATGGGGGACCAGTCAGCAACCAATCATGTCACTTGGGGAGTAAAGCACTTAGCAGTTCCTCAATACAAAAGCAATTATAAAACTAAATTAGGAAGATTGCTTTAATGCTTGATAGTTAACCATCAGGTACAATTTGATGTAATTCCTTGCAGATCATCCACACAAGTGCACCTCATGGCTGGATTCTTAGTCCCTTTTTCCACTCTCTATACCCACATGACAGTGTAGTCATCACAGCTCCAATGTCATCTTCCAATTTAGCGATGACACAACTGTAAGATGAATCACAAGTAGTGATGAGTCAGCTAACCGGAGCGAGAGAGGACACCCGTCTGGTTGCATCATGTCTGGAATGCAATTCCAATGTGCCGAGAGTAGTGGACTCTGCCCAGTACATCAGAGCAGACCCCTTCCCACTGTTGGTTGTATTTGGCCTCAAGAAAGTAACATCCACCATGAGAGATCTCCACCACCCAGGCCATGCCAACTTATCACAGCTTCCACACGCTTGAACTTCCAAACCACCAGATTCAAGAACAGCTGGATGTCCTCAACCATTCAGTTCTTGAAGAAACCAGCAAGATTATAATCACTACAGTTTAACCATACTATCAAATTCAAGTTCAAGTTTTTTTGTGGTTCAGCCATACACATATATACCACCAAATGAAACAACATTCTTCTGGACCAAGGTGCATAACACAGTTCATTTAACTCACACACAACACATAAAGTAGTATTATCACAAATAAATAACAAATAATAAAGCATATTTACAGCCCAAGTAAAATGCTACTGGTGCTTTATTCTTGATGAGACCTGGGTGGTGGCAGGGAGATCAGTCATCTCATGTCCTGGGGAAAGAAGCTGTTTCCCATCCTGACAGCTCTCGTCCTGATGGTAGAGGCTCAAAGACAATGTTGGATGGATAGGATGGATCATTGACAACACTAAGGGCCATGAAAATGCAAGACCCCTGATTCCAGGAGTGTTGCATTTTCATGGCCCTTAGTGTTACCATTGTACAGATGGTAGATGGAGTTCAACCCGGAGAAGTGTGAAGTGGTACACTTTGGAAGGACAAACTCCAAGGCAGAGTACAAAGTAAATGGCAGGATACTTGGTAGTGTGGAGGAGCAGAGGGATCTGGAGGTACATGTCCACAGATCCCTGAAAGTTGCCTCACAGGTGGATAGGGTCGTTAAGAAAGCTTATGGGGTGTTGGCTTTCATAAGTCGAGGGATAGAGTTTAAGAGTCGCGATGTAATGATGTAGCTCTATAAAACTCTGGTTAGTCCACACTTGGAGTACTGTGTCCAGTTCTGGTCACCTCACTATAGGAAAGATGTGGAAGCATTGGAAAGGGTACAGAGGAGATTTACCAGGATGCTGCCTGGTTTAGAGAGTATGCATTATGATCAGAGATTAAGGGAGCTAGGGCTTTACTCTTTGGAGAGAAGGAGGATGAGAGGAGACATGATAGAGGTGTACAAGATAATAAGAGGAATAGATAGAGTGGATATCCAGCGCCTCTTCCTCAGGGCACCACTGCTCAATACAAGAGGACATGGCTTTAAGGTAAGGGGTAGGAAGTTAAAGGGGGAAATTAGCGGAAGGTTTTTTACTCAGAGAGTGGTTGGTGTATGGAATGCACTGCCTGAGTCAGTGGTGGAGGCAGATACACTAGTGAAGTTTAAGAGACTACTAGACAGGTATATGGAGGAATTTAAGGTGGGGGGTTATATGGGAGGCAGTGTTTGATGGTCGGCACAACATTGTAGTCTGAAGGGCCTGTAATGTGCTGTACTATTCTATGTTCTATGTTCTATGTACCATTGAGAGCATACTCACCAACTGCATCTCAGTGTAGTATGGCAATTGTCCCATATTGGACCGCAAAGCACTCCAGCGTGTGGTGAAAACTGCCCAGCGGATTATCGGCACCCAATTGCCCACCTTTGAGAACATCTACCATAAACACTGCCTGGGCAGGGCGAAAAGCATTATCAGGGATGCATCTCATCCTAAGCATGGACTTTTTACTCTCCTCCCATCTGGTAGGCGCTACAGGAGCCTCTGCTCCCACACCAGCAGGCACAGGAAGAGCTTCTTCCCTGAACCTGTGACACTGCTGAACCTCTCATCACAGCACTAAGCAGTATTGCATCCACATTGTACTGTCTCACTACTTTTATATTTGTGTGCTGTAGCACTTTTTTTATTCGCAGTTATTTTGTAGATAACACTATTCTTTGCATTTCTGGTCAGATGCTAAATGCAAAGAACATTGGCTCTGTATCTGTATTCGGCACAATGACAATAAAGTTGAATCTAATCTAATCTAAATATCTCAGATGGGTGGAAGAGAGACCCTGATTATCTTCTCAGCAATCCTTGCAATCCTTTGTAAGGATTTGCAACCAGATGCCTTGCAATTCCCATGCCAGTCAGTGATGCAGCTGGTCAGGTCACTGTTAATGGTGCTCCTGTAAAAAATGGTTAGAATGGGAGGGAGGACTATGACTATTCTAATCACTTTGCATGAAAATTGACTTCGTGCTTCTTGTAAAAATTTTGTATGTTTTATATTTAGTGTGTATTTTCTTGTGATGTTATTATGTGCTTGCACCTGTGCATACATGTACTTGTGCATGTGACAATAAACTCAAGTTTAACTTTGAGGTAGGGATTAAAGTTAGTGGCAAGACCAGCAGTTGTTCCTAGATTGTTGGCATATGAGTAAAAAATACCAAGTACTTTGGGATCAGTTATTTTGTAAGGAGATTTGTGGTCAAAGTGCTGCTGTTGAAGTCAGAAGGTGGGCTTTGATGATTGCCTGGCTTTGGTGAGGAGGGTGAATAATGACTTTCCTGTGCTTAGTAGAAGGGACTGGAGTCAAAAGATATGGAAGCTAGGGCAGTGGTATGCTCTTCCTCCATTGTCCCTGGTCTCCCATCTCCAATATCCCTGATGACCATCCCTGTAAGATTTGTCTAGTTGCAAAGACTGGTCTGTACTAAACTTATTTGAATTTGATGAAACTTGAGGTTCCCATCTGCTTCAAAAGGGTGACAATCATACCAGTGCCCAAGATGAGCAGGATGAGGTGCTGCAACAACTATCACCCAGTGCCTCTCATATCTACTGTGAAGAAGTACCTTGAGAGGTCGGTCATGGCTAGAATCAACTCTTGCCTAAGCAAGGACATAGACAAACTACAATTTGTCCATCACCATAATAGGTGCGCAGCGGATGCAATCTCATTGACTCTCTACTCGTCCCTGGAATGCCAGGACAATAGTAATTATAATACTTTCATCAGGCTGCTGCTCATTGATCATACCAAGAGTTCTAATCAACAAAGTCCAAAACCTGGGCCTCTGCACCTCCCTTTGCAACTGTATCATTGATTTCTTTACTGGAAGATCAGTCCGTGTGAATTGGAAATAACATTTCCTTCCCACTGACAATCAAAGATGTGTGCTTAGCCCACTGCTCTACTCTCCTTACACCCATAATTGAGTGGCTATGCGTAGCTCAAACTCAACTATCGTCAGAATTACAGATAATGATGAGGAGGCATACAGGAACAAGATAGATCAGTTGGTTGAGTGGTGTCACCACAACAACCCTGTACTCAACATTAGTAAGTCCAAGCATTTGACTGTGAACTTCAGGAAGGGAAGGTTGAGGGAACACATACCAGTCCTCATCGAGGGATCAGAAGTGGAAAGAGTGAGCAGTTTCAAGTTCTTGGATGTCAACATCTCTGATGATCCTTCGTAGGCTTAATGTATTGATGCCATTACAAGGAAGGCAGCTATATTTCATTGGGAGTTAGAGGAGAATTGTTACGTCACCAGATACTTGTAAGTTCTACAGATGTACCGTGAAGAGCATCACCATCCAGTATGGCGGGGAGGTGTGCGCTGCACAGGATCAGATGAAACTGCAGGAAGTTGTAAACTCAGCCAGCTCCATCATGAGCACTAGCCTCTCCAGTATTCAGAACACCTTCAAAAGACCTCAAAATACTGGCATCCATCATTAAGGACCCCCATCACCCAAGGTATGCTTCTTCTCATTGCTACCACCAAGGAGGAGATACAAGTATCTGAAGACACAAACTCAACTATTTAAGAAAAGCCTCTTCCCCTCCACATCAGATTTTTGAATGGACAATGAACCCATGAACAGTACCTCAGTATTTTTCCTCTCTTTTTGCACTACCTATTTAATTTTTTTTGTATGTACTTCTTACTGTCATTCATAGATTTTATTGTGCATTGCAATGTAATACAAAGCAACAAATTTCATGACATATGCCAATAATATCAAACCTGATTCTGATTCTGATTGTACATGTGAAGACAGGAGATATAGATAGTTTCCTGAATGAATATTTCATATTTGTATTCACCATGGAGAAGGACATGGAAGATACTGAGGTCAGCGATGGTTACATTGACAGATTGTCAGTATGGTTACATGCAGGGGAAATTCCATCTCACCAACTTGATTAAGGTTTTTGAGGAGGCATAAGAAAATTGATGACCTCAAAGTGGTAGACACTGTCCAAATAATCTTTAGTATGGCATTTCACAAAGTCTTGTGCAGTAGACGGGTTCAGACGGTTAAGGCACATAGGATCCAGTATGAACCTACTAATTGGATACAAGGTTAGCGTGATTATAGAATGCAGTAAGTGGTGTGGAAGATTACCCTTCTAGATTGGTTGTCTGTGAGCTGTGGTATACCAAATACATTAGTGCTGAGTTCTTTGTTGTTTGTGTTATATACTAAGGATCTGGATGAGAATATAGAAAAAGTAATTAGTAATTTTCCAGATAACGCAAAGATTGATGATGATGTTGACAATGTGAAAATCTGACTAAGGTTGCAGCTGTAAAGTGATGGAGTTGATTATCAAGGATGAGTTCTCAGGGTACTTGGAGGCACATGATAAAATAGGCCATAGTCAGCTCGGTTTCCTCAAGGGAAAAAACTTGTCCAACAAATCTGTTAGAATCCTTTGAAGAAATAACAAGCAGGATAGACAAAGGAGCATTGGTTGATGTTGTGTACTTGGATTTTCAGAAGGCCTTTGACAAGGTGCCATACATGAGGATGCTTAACATGTTATGAGCTCATCGTATTATAGGGAAGATTCTAGCATGGATAAAGCAGCAGTTAATCGGCAGGAGGCAAAGTGTGGGAATAAAGGGAGCCTCTTCTGGCTGGCTGCTGGTAACTAATGGTGGCAAGTGTATTGTCATGCACTTTTGTAGATGAAATGAAAGGGTTGACTATTTTCTAAATGGAATGAAAATACAAAAATCTGAGGTGCAAAGGGACTTGGGAGTCCTTGTGCAGGATTCCCTAAAGGTTAATTTGCAGGTTGAGTCTGTGGTGAGGAAGGCAAATGCACTGTTAGCATTCTTTTGAAAAGGACTGGAATATAAGAACAAAGATTTAATGTTGAAACTTTGTGAAGCACTGGTGAGGCCTCACTTGGAGTATTGTGAGCAGAGTTGGGCCCCTTATCTTTGAAAGGATGCGCTAATTTGTGCTGTTATGTTCACATTAAATTCTGGTGATTTTTTTTTTTCATTATGCACCGGTCTAGATTGTGCTGGCTAGCACTCCAACCTATCTGCACTCTTCCTTCACCATCACCCATTACATACACCATTCTCCCCACCCCCACCCCCCAAAACATTCCTGCAGCCACAAGATTTTGTTGCTCCCAATGATGTTCAGAATTTGACTGAGGTAAAGTGCCTGGGAAATAGGTCACAGGCAGCATGTGTTATGTTAGTCTTTTTATCGAAGATTTGAAGCCTATTTAAATTTGGAGTATTGTGAGCAGTTTGGGCCCCTTATCTTAGAAAGGATGAGCTGAAACTGGAGAGGGTTCAAAGGAGGTTCACGAAAGTGATTCTAAGTTTCAATAGCTCATCATATGAAGAGTATTTGATGGCTCTTAACAGTATTCACTGGAATTCAGAAGAATAAAGGGTGACCTCATTGAAACCTGAATCGAATGGTGAAAGGCCTTGTTAGAGTGGATGTGGAGAGGATGTTTCCAATGGTGAGAGAGTCTCAGACCAGAGGACACAACCTCAGAATAGAGGGACGTCCTTTTAGTGCAGAGATGAGGAGGAATTTCTTTAGCCAGAGAGTGGTGAATCTGTGGAATTCTTTGCCACAGGCAGCTGTGGAGGGGAGACGATGAGCTGCTGTTTTGATGTTGCAGGATGTCTGAAGTGTTGTTTTTATTTTGAGTTCCCCAACTTGACAATCAGCAGCAAACTTTTACTCATCATTGAGAGAGGGAGAGGGAGAGATCGATCATCGAGTGCAGAGGCCTCCCACAGCTGCTCTCACTGTCTTCAATGTTCCGGTTTCTGCTACACTTCAAAAAATTTACTTTGTGGCTAAACATACCGAAAAGTCTTGGATGTATGGGACCGAGTAACGATCGGGTTGGTGGCTCGTTAAGGCGTCGGTAATCGCCACTTGGATGGCAACCACCATCATACTTCTGGGCCATATGGAGATGTGAAGTTCAGGGGCTATTCAACCAGTGTACAATGCCAAGTCTTTTCATCTTGGCAAACTCAACCTTCACAGCTGCCAGCTTTTTGGGGTTCTGTCTACACACACAGGCTTGGACCAGTGGACCAGTTGTAGAAATGTGATGCTTGACACCATGTTTTGTGACTGTAGTTGGGAAATGTGGGCTTGGTGAAGTTTGGGAATTTGCCCAGCATTCAAGTAAACTCACATGCAGTGGTACATGGGCTTGACAGAGACATTGTGGGCAACTTACTGGGGGAGCAGGGTAATGACCCAAAGTCCTTGACATCCAGAAGCCAGCAGTCCTAAAGATCGTCTGATAATCCTTGGGTACACAGGAAATCTGCACTGAGCGGAGATCTAGCCACTTCAGCCAGGATGAAATCCCATGCGTAATGTGGCCCACTGAAGCCAGCTGCCACACAGCAAGTCCTGTGAATCTGGATTTTGCTGCCGTTGGGGGCCTCCAGCAAAGTTTTGTCACTCTACATTCTCATCAAAAAGGCGAGACTGGCAGCACACTCACTTGAGCACCCATGTCACACAGGAAGCGTTGCTTTGAAAGGGTGTTGGTAATAAATTGTAGACGACACTGGCAGCTGGAACCCATGGTGTTTAGAGTCCTCTGAAGTCCCAATGCACTAGCACCATCGAAGCTGCAAGGTAGTCAGCACTTCCTAGTGTTCGTATCAAAGTGAGCGTGGTAAAAGTACAGGCCTGGCGTCATCTGCTTTGCAGCTGCGGCAGTCCTTATGCTGGGGCCTTGCTGACCGGGCTTATTGAGTAGAGAGAGGAGAAGGAATGATACATCACTGCCTGGCTGAGTAGAGACTTATCAGTCATTTTAGTAAGCTCCCTATAGTCCATCACGGGTGCATTAGGAAGAACTACATGAACTTGCTCAGGCATTTGCTGCATGAAGAGTTCTTTAAAAATAAAACAAGGATGGTGATTTCCCAGGAGAGACAGCTTGTGGTCCATTAGCCTGAAGGCTTATCATCGGCCAGACCGGGTAAGGAGAGAATCTGTTTGCCGTGCTCAGAATCCGGTTGTCTAAAAGTCTGTAAAAGGTGAATTTTCAGCGATTGGTATTTATCATGTTCAGACTCATTACCCTCACTGCCATGGGAGTAGAATTTGTCGTTGTCAGAGGAGATTTCTCACAGGGCGAACTGCACCTCAGCTTGTACGAGCCAAGTGACAGCATTTTGCTACCAAGACCCCAGCATTTTCAAAGCAACTGCATTGGCCAACGTGTTCAAAAACTCCAGAATCGTCCTAGAGCATCAGGGTCACCAGTGTCGATTTTCACAAATAAAAACGGTGGCGGTGTTTTATGTTTAAGAAAAACCGTAGCAACTCATTTATGGTACTCCAAAACCTGAACACCAAGTGATGTAAAAGTACTTTATGTAATTACGTCATCACATCAGACCAGGCTCTTAAAGTGAACTTCAACTCAATATCAATGGCTGTGAATTATCTATGTTTCCACCAATTACATAGCCCTACAATAGTATTGAATGCCAAGTTATAATCGCTAAATAGTGCCTGACATATGTTTTGTTGCTGTCTAGATGCTCCAAAGCAGAGTGGAGAACCAGTGATATTGTGTCCACTGTGCTGTAGCAGTAAGTTAATTGTGCAGATCTGGATCGCTGCTCAAGCAGGACTTAATTCCAGTCATAACCAACCTCTCGAAGTACTTCATTGCAGTAGCTGAAAGCAGTACCAGATGATAGTTGTTGATGCAGTTCACCCTACTCTTGGGCACTGGTATGATTGCTGCTGTTTTGAAGCAGGTGAGAACCTCAGAACACAGCAGTCAGAAGATAAGGATGTCTCTGAACTCTCCAGTCAGTTGGTCAGCACAGGTTTTCAGTACCCGGTTAGGTACATCCTTGAGGCCTGATGCGTGGCGAAGCTTTACCCTCTTGAAGGATGTTCTGCCATCAGCCTCGAGGCAGATCTGTGGGGGTTCACACAGGTTATTCTGGAGAAATGAGAGAGACATCAGATGCTGGAAATCTGGAGCAACACACACACACAATGCTGGAGGAATGCAACATCTATCAAGAGAAATTAATTTTTGATATTTTGGAACGAGACTCCTCATTAGGACTCTTTCTACACTACATTCATGATTGCATTTGGACATCTTTCTGCACCTACACTGAGTTCATCCATTTCATCAAATTTGCTACGAATTTCCACCCCACTCTCAAATTCACTTGGTCTATCTTTGACACCTTGCTCCCCTTTCTTGATTTCTTTGTCTCCATTATTGGAGACAGACAACCTAATGACATCTTTCACAAATTCACTGACTTCCACAGTTACCTTGATTACACACCTTCCCACCTTGTCTGTTAGAAGGATTCTATACCCTTCTCTCAGTTTCTCCATCTCTTCTGCATAATAAAGCTTCTCCCCACCCCCTTTACTTACCTATATACCTCTGGCCCCTTTACGTTTCACTTTCCCCTCCCCCATACTCTTGACCTGCCCATCACCTATCCCTTCCTCCTTCTGCTTCTCTACCTCCTTCCCTTTATTCCATAGTCTATTGTCCTCTCCAATCAGATTACTTCTTCTTCTGCCTTTTGCCTCTTCTATCTATCTCTTCTCAGTTTCTCGCATGATTCCATTTCCCCCCTCCCCCACTTACTACCACTGCCTCTTACCAGGTTTCACCTATCACTCACCTGCTTATGCTCCTTCCGCTCCCCACCCACCCTTTTATTTTAGCTTCCAATTTCTTTCTTTCCAGCACTGATAAAGGGCCTCTTCCACAGCTGTTGTTTATGCAACTGTGCCTCAAATTTAACACAGAATTGCCCTTTCAATCTCATGATTGCCTTCTATAGGTCATACCTAGACTTCTTGTAGGATTCGGAATTGCCAGTCTTGAACCTCAAAGGTCTAGCTTCAACAGACTGCAAATCTCTTCTTTTGTCCAGGGCTAGTGATTTGGGAAAACTCAGTATGTTCTCGAAGTCACACATTCATCTACTAGGTTTTGAAGCAACTGATATCTACGGAATATTAATTTAAATCCAAATATGAATCCCGGTATATGATCTAGTCCACTGATTCAAAGCAGTCCCTTAAATTCTCCTCTGCCTCAGGAACCATACCTTTGCTGTACTCAAAACTGGTGCTCTGGTCTTCAGTCTCTGCCTATATGCTGGGAGTATGAATAGAGTCAGGTGATTGGACATTTCAAAGTTTAGGCACAGTGAGTATTCCTGATGGTGATGTAACTGTGTTTGAGGGATTTGGCTCCTCTGGATCCAGAGGTGACATGCTGGCGATATCTTGCCACAGACTTCTGTAAACTAGCGTGGTTGAAGTCCCCACTGTAATTCACGTTTCTCAATGTGAACCTTGGATCTTTGTTTCAGCTACTGCTCTGCATTTCCTCTGCTGCCTGAAAATTAAATACTAAACACCACTATAATCTTTACCTTCTGAATGTTATTCCACCCTGTGTTCCAGACCCATTTATTCACCAATAAAAACTGGTTGTTTACAGTGCCACAGGCAATACATGCAAACACACAATCCTATAGCTAGTCATAGAGTCATAGAACACCACAGCTTAGAACTGTGTCCTTTGGCCCATCTAGTCCATGTAAAACCATGAATCTGCCTAGTCCCATCACTTGCACTTGGACCATAACTGTCCAGAACCTACTCATCCACATACCTATCCAAATCTCTCTTAAAAGTTGAAATCAATCCTGCATCTACAACTTGCACTGTTCCACACTCACACTACCTCATGTTCACTGTAAACATTTCACCTTTCACCCTTAACCCATGTCCTATAGTTGTAACCTCTCCCAATCTCAGTGGGAAAAGCCTGTTTGTATTTACTCTACGTATACCATTCATAATTTTGTATACCTCTATCAAATTTACCCTCAATTTTCTACATTTTAGGGAATAAAATCCTAACCTATTCAACACTTCTCTCTACCTCAGGTCCTCAAGTCCTGGCAGCTTCCTTGTAGATTTTGTCTGCACTCTTTCAATCTTATTTGCATCTTTCCTGTAGGTCGGTGAACAAAACTGCACACAATACTTCAAATTAGGCCTCACCAACATCCTATACAAATTCAACATAACATCTCAACACCTGTATTCAATACTTTGATTTATGAAGGCCGATGTGCCAAAAGCTTTCATATGATCCTATCAATCTGTGACATCACTTCCAAGGAATTATGGATCTGTATTCCCAGATCCCTCTTTCTATCGCATTCCTCAGTCTCCTACCTTTCACTATGCAAGACCTATCCTGGTTGAACATGCCAAAGAGTAAGACCTCACACTTTCCTCCATTAAATTCCATCTGATATTTTTCACCCCATTTTTCCAGCTGGTTCAGATACCACTGCAAGTTTTGATAGTCTTCCTTGCTGTCAGGTACATCCCCAATCTTGCTGTCATCTGCAAAGTTGCTGTTCCAGTTAACCACATTATCATCCAGATCGTTGATATAGATAACAAACAACAAAGGACCCAGCACTGATCCCTACAGCAATTCACAAGTCACAGGTCTCCAATCAGGAAGTTAACCATCTTCAATGGCTGTCTGACTTCTCCTGTGAAGCCAATGTCTAATCAAATTTACTGTCTCATTTTGAATGCCAAGGAACTGAACCTTCTT
Source organism: Mobula hypostoma (assembly GCF_963921235.1). NCBI lineage: Eukaryota > Metazoa > Chordata > Chondrichthyes > Myliobatiformes > Myliobatidae > Mobula > Mobula hypostoma. The sequence continues at coordinate 59,203,428 of NC_086102.1, read as the reverse complement.
GACCAAACTCTCATGCGGAACCTTGTCAAAAGCTTTGCTAAAGTTAACGTAGACAATATTCATGCATTGCCTCTATCAACTTCTTTGGTAACTTCCTCGAAAATACTATAAAAATGGTTAGATATATCTTATTACACACTAACCCATGTTGACTCCCCCAGACAGTCATTGTCTATCCAAATACTTATGCATCCAATCCCTTAGGATTCCTTCATTCAGGTGCCTTGCCATTCGGCGTGGGCAATCATGTCTCTCCATCCATCACGGTCGCTGACCCTCCGAATTGTAGTTGTTGCCTCCTCTATTTCTAACCATGATGTTATTCCATCTATCATTTTTATTCTCTGTCTGCCTCTGCTTCTTTTTTCCTTCCAGCTTTCCAGTTGTAACTAAATGTTCTAATGTCTCTCTTCACATGATGTGTCCAAAGAATTTTGATTGCTCTTTTCTGATTTTTTTAAAGTAACGTGCATTTTGTTTTTGTTCTCTGTAAAACTTCTTCATTGGTTGTCCTGTCTGTATATGATGTGCATAGCATCCTTCTGAGGAACCACATCTCTGCTGCATTGATTCTTTTTTCCATTGCATTTGTGATGGTCCATGACTCGCAGCTATACATCAGTACTGTATAGGAAGAATGTAGCAGCTGAGAGTTCTAAGGCGGATGTCAATTGCTATTTGTTTGTTCGTTAGGATGTTTCTCACTTCTGTAGATGCTGTTCTTGCCATTGTTATTCTTGCTTATATCTATGTTTCACGTTTGCCATCAGATATTACCCGTGATCTAAGGTACTTGAAGTTGTGAACTTGTTTCAGGATTTCATTTCCCAATAGGATCCTACAGTTTGGGATATCAGGTTTCTTTGATGTTACCATTACTTCAGTTTTCTTTTTGTTTAAGGTTAGGCCACGTCTTTCGCTCTATGTTGATGGTAGATAGTAGTTTCTGTAAATTTACTTCACTGTTTGCTATTAGTACTGTATCATCTGCATAGTGGAGGTTGTTGATATTGTATCCTCCTATACCTTTTCCATGTAGGCCTTGTATGGTTCTCATGATGTTTTCACTGTACAGGGAGAACGGGTCTGGTGATAGAACACAACCCTGTCTGACTCCTCACTTTATTGGCTGATATTCACCAATCTTGTTGTCTATCCGTATGGCTGCACTTTGTTGCCAGTAGAGATTCCTGATTATTCTTAGATCTTTTCCATCGATATTAATATCTTTAATCATTTTCATGATGACTTGATGTTTCACTGTGTCAAAGGCTTTTGCGTAGTCAATGAAACAGAAGCAGAGGCCTTGTTATACTTCTGTTGACCTTTCAATAATATTCCTGAGAATATAAGTGGCGTTTGATGTTCCCTTGCCTTCAACAAAGCCGCACTGTTCTTCGCTGATCTCGAGTTTAATTAGAATAGTTTCAAAAAATTTTCCCACCACTGATGACAGATGCACTGGCCTATAATTTCCTAGCTTATTCTTTGAGCCTTTTTTGAAGAACGGAATAACATTAGCTATTCTTCAATCCTCCAGTACCTCACCTGTGGCTAAAGATGTTTTAAGTATCTCTGCTAGGGCTCTGTCATTTCTGCACGGGCTTCCCACAGTGTCCAAGGGAACACCTCGTCAGGCCTTGGGGATTTTTCCATCCTAATTTTACTCAAGACAGCAAACACCTCCTCTGTAAACTGTACATGGTCCATCAACTTGCTGCCTCATTACCTCAGAAGTATAGACTCTGTGTCTGTCTCACAAGTAACTACAGATGGAAAAGATCCATTTAAGTTCTCCTCCATATCTTTCAGCTCCAAGCATAGATTACCACTCTGATCTTCCAGGGATCAATTTTCTCCCTTTAGCTATTAATATATCTGTAAAAGCACCTAGGATTCTCCTTCACCTTGTCTACTAGAAGAACCTTATGCTTTATTTTAGCCCTCCTGATGTCCTTTTTTAAGTGTTCTCTTGCATTTCTTATACTCTTCAAGAACCTCATTTGTTCTGCCCTAGCTGTACCTGCTATGCACCACATCCTTTTTCTTAACAGAGCCACAACATCTCTTTAAAACTAAGGTTCCTTAAAACTGTTTTCCTTACCTTTGATTCTAACAGGAAACTATGTACTCTCAAAATTTCACTTTTGAAGCCCCCTCCCCCACCATTTACCAAGTTGACGAAGTATTCCTTTGCCCAAGTACAACCTTCCCCAATCCACACTTGCCAGATCCTTTCTGATACCACCAAATTTGGCCTTACACCTGTAACGCGCTGTAATGTTTCATGCTAATGTAAAGGTTTTCCTGTAGCAGCAGTGTTTGGGGTTATGACTACATATAACAGGGGCTTTGGAATGTGCACTGGCCAATAAGTGAAGATGTTTTTCTTTCTTGTGGACCCGAGTGAAGGTTTTGCAGTTTTTTGTTCAGCAGAAGATGGAGAGAGAAGATGCCACAACAGGGAAGTCATAGGCCGCAGGACGGAGTGGACGTGGAATGGGGTCACAAGTCAACACCCAAGGGGAGAATCAATGGAGAACTAACAGATGGGAAGGCAGTGAGCTCCAGCATTGTGCATTAGACTATTTCATGACAATGGGCCCTTTTTCTTTTTTGTTTCTTTACTAACCTATAGTCAAATTAAAATTATAAAGCTCAATCGTTTAATTGCATACTGTGTACTGTTTGTTACTTCGTGGTACACATTTGTAACAGGGGAACACATCACGCAGCATCCACCCAAACAAGATTTCTCAAGTTTGGCCGGGCCGGAGACTGTCTTCCCCTAGATTAAGCCGCAAGCTGAACCTGAGGGATACAATTGTAGGGGCTTAGTGCCGTTGATTATCCATCTGACAGTTATTTTTCAGTGAAGCTGGAGTCCTTGGAGGCTGATGTGGGAGTGTCTGAGGTCCTTGATACATTAGTACCGGTTTGTCCGGACCCAGTTGAGAAGGGCGGTGTTGTCTGTCTATGATTTCAGCCTGGCCGGGAAGCAGGAACATTGATGCCGATGCTTTGTCCTGATGGGCGCTTGAGAGACTGGACAGGGATGAGGAGAGGGAGAGCATTCTTGCTCCGGTGGTGAAGGCCATGTGTCAGTTTTCCGTCACCCTGAAGGGAGAGAGAAAGGAGGGGTGAGATCAAGCAGTGGATCAATTGTGGGCTTCTGATGACAGCAGTCCCCAAGTTTACTGTAACCTGACTGCTCTGAAGACAAATCAGCTGCTGGAATTGAGTTCTGGAGAAGTGGCACTGCGTAGCGGGATGACATGGGCATCGGTACCATTTTGTCAGCGGTTGAAAAGGGAGATATGGCTCAGGCAGAGAAGACAAAACACATGGCGGTGCCTCCATTACTGAGGGAATGGCCTAGTATACTGGGTTACGTCAACCCCAGACCAGCCTCGGCATTGCCAGCTGGTCTTGCCGGAGAAGTATCAGAGGATTGCATTGAAGTCACTTCATGATGATTCTGGGCTTTTGGGGGTTGAAAAGACCGATGGATTGTTCAGAGTAAACATGAGGAATTCTGCAGATGCTGGAAACTCAAGCAACACACATCAAAGTTGCTGGTGAACACAGCAGGCCAGGCAGCATCTCTAGGAAGAGGTACAGTCGACGTTTCAGGCCGAGACCCTTCATCAGGACTAACTGAAGGAAGAGCTAGTAAGAGATTTGAAAGCGGGAAGGGGAGGGGGAGATCCAATATGATAGGAGAAGACAGGAGGGGGAGGGATGGAGCCAAGAGCTAGACAGGTGATTGGCAAAAGGGATATGAGAGGATCATGAGACAGGAGGCCCAGGGAGAAGGAAAAGGGGGAGGGAGGGAAACCCAGAGGATGGGCAAGGGGTATAGTCAGAGGGACAGAGGGAGAAAAAGGAGAGAGAGAAAAAAAATGTGTGTATATAAATAAATAACAAATGGGGTACGAGGGGGAGGTGGGGCATTAGCGGAAGTTGGAGAAGTCAATGTTCATGCCATCAGGTTGGAGGCTACCCAGACGGAATATGATCAGGGATGGGATTTCGAGAGCAGACTCATCCATGAGTTACTGGGCATGTTTGGAGTTGAGAAGTCGAGGACCACGCCCTATCACCCACAGGGTGATCCCCAGTCAGAGAGGTTGAATTGGACCTTACTAGACATGCTCGGGACCCTGGAGATCAGCAAGAAGAGCAGGTGGAGTCAACATATTGGACACCTGGTCCACAGTTACATTTGTATCCAAAGTGAAGCTGCTGAGTACTCGCCATACTATCTGATGTTTGGGCGTGAGGCGAGGTTGCCCATTGATCTTTGTTTTGGGACTGACAAGGGCGACTTAACATCAAAGACTTAGCTGAAATATGTATCTGATATAAGAAGAGAGCTGAAAAGGGCTTATGAATTAGTTGGGGTCGCAGTTGCCAAGCAGAATCAAGGAAATAAGAGGAAGTATGATCAGAAGGTGAGGTTTCTCCCAACTCCTGCCAGGAGACCGAGTCCTCATAAGGAACTTGGAGCTACCTGAGAAGCATAAGTTGGCTGACCACTGGGCGGCTACGCCCCATGTGGTGGAGAGTCAGATGCCAAATCTACCAGTTTTCCGGGTGAAACTAGAGGCTGGGAATGGGCCTGTCAAGATTTTCCATCAGGACCACCTGCTGCCCCTGGACTAAGAGGTGCAGGTAGACCCAGAGCCCGACCTGGAGCCTACACCTAGTAAGAGGACTCTGCGGAAACACAGGGTGACAGCAGGGCCAACAGCAGGAGAGTTTAAGCCAGCCCCCACCCCTGAGAGGGTTACTGATTCGGAGGGCGAGGACCTGGATGTGTGGTATATACTGCTACCTCCCCATTGATTGAGGAAGAGACTCCCAGCCCGTCTCCTGCTGAGTCAGGTGAAACTGGGGGGACTATCTGTGGACAGCCTGGGTTGCAGCAGGGCCCTGCAAGGGATGAAACCTGGCTTATCCAGGGGTAGAGAGGTCCGAGTTGTCGATGGGCACAAGTGAAAAGCTGGGGAAGACCTCGCCAGGCAGACCAGAGGTATCCCTAGTAATGTCGGAACATGAAGACGTAGATGAGGGGGCATGGAGGTCTCACAGAATCAGGAGACCACTGGATAGGCTGGCCTACATAGCACTGGAGGAACAGAGTGTGGCCCCTACTGTTTTGGGGAGCTATATCACTGCCTTTGACACCTGGATTGGACTTTGTGCTCTGCAGGAAGGGTTGATGTATTATCTCAACGTTACGAGGACATGACTAAATTTGGTGGGGGGTAAGTGTTACACACTATAATGTTTCCTGCTAATGTAACGGTTTCTCTGTAGTGCAGAGTTTGGGTTATGACTAGAGATAACGGGGCTTTGGAATGTGTGCTGGCCAATGAGGGAAAATGTTTTTCTTTCTTGTGTGCTCGAGCAAAGGTTTCGCGGACTTTTGTTCGGCGGAAGATGGAGAGAGAAGATGCCAGAACAAGGAAGTCGTAGTCTGCAGGACGGAGTGGAGTTGGAATGGGTTCGGGAGTCGATATCCAAGGGGAGAATCGATAGAGAACGAACAGACGGGAAAACCATGAGCTCCAACATTGCGCATTGGACTGTTTCATGAGAATGGGCCCTTTTACTTTTTTTTCTTTACTAACCTATAGTCAAATTAAGAATTATAAAGCTCAATCATTTATTTGCATATTGTGTACTCTTTGTTACTTCGTGGTACTGGTTTGTAACAGGAACTCAACATGCAGCATCCACCCAAACAAGATTTCTCAAGTTTGGCTGGGCCAGAGGCTGTCTTCCTCTAGGTTAACCCATTCACCGAACCTGAGGCTTACACACCAATTTGGAATCCTGACCTGAGGACTAGACTTATCCTTTTCCATAATTATCTTGAAACTAATGGCATTATGATCATCAGATGCAAAGTGTTCCCCAACACAAACCTCTGTCACCTGTCCTGTCACATTCTCTAATTGAAGATCTAGTATCGCACTTTCTCTAGTTGGGAATTCTATGTCCTTATTAAGGAACCTTTCCTGAACACATTTAACAAACTCTTTTCCATCCAGCCCTTTTACAGTATTGGATTCCTAGTCAATATGTTGAAAGTTAAAATTGCCTATTCTCACAACCTTATGTTTCTTTCAACAATAAGTGATCTCTCTACAAAGTTGCTCCTCTTAGTCCTGTGTACTGTTAGGGGGTCAATAATAGAATCTGATTAGCATGGTCACACCTTTCTTAATCCTCTGTTCTACCGATAAAAGCTCACTAGATGTTCTCCAGTCTGTCCTGATTGAGCACTGCTTTGATATTTTCCCTGACCAGCAACGCCATCCCTCCCCTTTAATCCATCCCACTCTATCACACCTAAAACAACAGAATCCTGGAACACTGTACGAGTTCAGGGGAGGTCTCTCTGGTGAGAGACACTAAGGCTGTGGTTGGGGCTTTTGAGTGGGGAGAAGGGAGAAGACACCGGAGAGAAGAAGTTGGAGTCGTCGACCCGGAGTGGGGCCATGATTCAATGAAGCCCGGGGAGATCAAAGGAGGATCGGCGAAGGGGAAACCATGAGCTCCAACTTGTGCACATTAGACTGTTTCATTTTAAATGGGCCCTTTTCTTTCTTTGCTTTTTCTTTACTAACCCTTTAGTCAATTTAAGAATTATAAAGCTAAATCGTTTAATTGCATATTGTGTACTGTCTGTTATTTTGTGGTACGAATTTGTAACAGGGTAACAAATTACACAGCATCCACACGAACAGGGGGATTTGGGAGGCTTGCACTTCAATCTCCCACATCTGGCAGGGCCGGAGGGTGTCTTCCCTAGACTTACGCAGTCAACGGAACCAGAGGGTCATTAAAGAAAGATTTACATGAAAAGTAGTATTGCTCTTTCTTAAAGTGTTTATAATAATGTTTACCCAAAATGAAAAAAAATGTTTTGGTAAAAAATTGAATCTGAATAAAATAATACTGAGAATGGAATGAAAAACTCAGCAGCTCATTGGAATTAATCTCTGTCCATGTTCACAACACTTATTAACATATTTCACCAATCAAGTTAATTTACCAACAGTGTGGTATTCATCTTTTCTGCTTAAAATAGCTCACTTTAGTCCTCTGCTGTGAGCTGGTGATTTGCAAACATCTTCATCACTGACAAAATATATTGCTTTTATGTTAGTTTCTCAATTGTTCCAATTTATTTCTATTAGCCTCAGATAAAGACAAAGGATCACTTCCAATTTCTTTTCAATATTATTAATAGACACTTTGTTGGTTCAAACAATTGTTGAACTGTTAATTAATATACTTGATATTTCCAATTTGAAGAAAAAAGGACCTGACAATTTGAAATCAATACTTACAAATTTGTGAGTGTTTCAAGCTATAGCATTGCATTCTTAATATTATTGCAGGGAGCTGCAAAATTTGAATGACTGGTGTTTTGAATCATTGCGTATATCATGTAGACCAATGGGTGCAGTATTAGAGAAGTTCCCCGCCGTTCAGTTTGCTAGATATAAGAGTGAAACTAATAATGGATTCTGGATTAAGGATGGTGGAATTGCTGCATGGGCAATGAGGAAGACATATTGCACTGTGCAAAGTCTTAGGTATATATCTATAGCTAGGGAGCCGAAGACATTTGCACAATACTGTAACAATGTTGTGTATTGCACTGTACTGCTGCTGACATATATGAGTGATGTGATATGGGTCTCTATTGTGGACTGAGAGTGGGAAGTGGTTAGGGAGAGGGGAACCATGGTTGGGAAAAGGAGAAGGAGGAGGGGAGTGAGTGGGAAGCACCAGAGATACATTCTGCAATGATCAATTGTTTGGAATCAAATTACCTTATCTGGTGTCTCAGGGCAGGGTGTGTCTGCACACACACCAACCCCAAACTTGGCACCCTTTTTCTGCCACCTGACTCACACCCCTCCTGCGGCACTCCACCCTCACCATTCCCAACGATCTTTGCTCCTGCCAGATTTACAAACATGCTCTCTATTCCATGTTGACAAATACAGTACTGTACAAAAGTCTTAGGCACCTTAGGCATATAAATATGCTTAAGACTTGAGCACAGTACTGTATATGTATTATTCTCTTCATTTGGGGTCCTCTAACTGTCTATTTGTCTATGCATTAAGTTTTCACAGCCAGATTATCATTTTGTAATCTGTATGTGGTTGCCAGTTTAAGATTGTGAGGTAGCCTGGGAATTGTGTTGTGAGCATCTCTCTCTCAATCTCTCCACCATATTCAAGAGGATCAACAAGAGAAAAACACAATGTTTATACAAAAGGTCTGAAAATTTCTCCAAAAGTCATGCCATTGAAATTCATGACACTTGATGTTATTCACACTGAGTATTTCAAAAGTAAAGCTTACATTTCTTATTCTAATACATTTCCGATTCTATTAGGTTCAAAACTAGCACTTGAGTTTCTCTCTGTTCTTATTCATGTACCCCTCCAAGTATATTTTGACCAGATACTTATCCTACTTAGAGCTGTCATCATATTAGCAGTCACTACTCCATGCAATTGTTTGATGTGAGAAATTGTTAAATTATTTCTTGATTTATGAAGAATATGCTCCTGGAATACATTTTGTTTAGCAAAATTCTATACATTATTAAGACTCGGTGAAATACACAGTGAATATTCTGGTACAGTGGGTTAGGAGTGGCACAGTACTCAATACAATAAGAAGTTGACTTGTATACTGAGGGTATGTACCCTGAAGAGTGAAAGGGGTGATTTAAAAAATTGTAACTAGAAAGGATGTACATTAAGCGATATCTGTATAAGTCTGGAAATTGAGATTAAAGAGGCTAAAAGAAATTCTTCAGCTTAACTTGTGCTAAAATGTAATGTTAACACAGTTGAATAATGTACATAATAACATAAGAAATAGGAGCAGGAGTAGGCCACCATTCAATAAGGTTATGGCTGATCTAGGGACTCAACTCCACCTGCCTGCCTTTTTCCCATAACCCTTAATTCCCCTATTATGCAAAACTCTATCCACACTTCTCTTAAATATATTTACTGAGGGAGCCTCCACTGCTTCAATGGGCAGAAAATTCCACATATTCACCACTCCCTGGGAAAAGCAGTTCCTCTTCATCTCCATCCTAAATCTACTCCCCAAAATCCTGAGGAGATGTCCTTTAGCTCTAGTCTCACCTACCAGTGGAAACAACTTTCCTGTCTCTATCTTATCCATCTCTTTCATAATTTTATATATTTCTGTAAGATCTCCTTTTATTCTTCTGAATTCTAGCTAGTACAGTCCCAGGGGACTCAATCTCTCCTTATTATCTAACCCCCTCATCTCTGGAATCAACTTGATGAACCTCATCTGCACGGCCTCCAAAGCCAGTATATCCTTCCTCAAGTAAGGAGACCAGAACTGCATATAGTATTCCAGGTGCAGTCTCACCAGTACCCTGTACAATTGCAGCTCTTAAATTCAATTTCTCTAGCAATGAAGCAAATGAATTCCATTTGCATTCTTGATAGCCTGCTGCACCTGCAAACTAATCTTTTGTGATTCATGCACAAGCATTCCCAAGTCCCTTTGCACAGCAGCATGCTGAAATATTTTATCATTTAATCTGATTTCCCATTTTTCCTTCCAAAGTTGATGACCTTGCATTTACTTGCCAGGCTCTTGCCCACTCACTTAACCTATCTATATCTTTCTGCAGACTCTCTATATCTCCTGCAAAATTTGCTTTTCCACTCAATTTAGTATCATCACCGAACTTACATACACTACACTCTGTCCCCTCTTCCAGATTGTTAATGTATATCGTGAACAGTTGTGGGCCCGGAACCGATCCCTGCAGCACACCACTCACCACTGATTGCCAACCAGAGTAACACCTGCACCTTAGTCACCTCTGAGGCTGAAGTACACAGGTATTTCCAAAGAGTGGACGGTCGCAAGTTTGCGGGACCAGATGGCGACCCAAGGCGGATACTCAGGATGTGCGCAGCACAACTAGCAGGTGTGTTTACAGACATTTTTAATCTCTCCTTTTCCCACTGTAGAGTGCTCTCCTACTTCAAAACATCCACCATTGTCCCTGTAGCTAAAAAGACCAAGGTAACATGTATGAACGACTGGTGTTCTGTTGCACTCATCTCAATAATAAGCAAATGCTTTGAGAATCTGGTCAAGGACCACATCTGCAGCATGCTACCACCCAAACTGGACCCCTTCAATTTGCCTACCAACACAACTGATTAACAGATGACGCAATAGCCACAGCTCTACACTCCATCCTTACACATCTGAAGAAGAAGGATGCTTATGTGAGAATGCTGTTCCTGGACTATAGTTCAGCATTCAACACCATAATTCCTTCCAGGCTCGACAAGAAGCTCAGAGACCTTGGCCTTCACCCTGCCTTGTGTAGCTGGATCCTGGACTTCCTGTCAGATCACCGGCAGGTACGAGTGGGCTCCCTCACCTCAATGCAGGTGTCCCTCAGGTCTGTGTCCTAAGCCCCCTCCTTTACTCTCTGTATACCCATGATTGTGTCACCACCCATAGCTCCAATCTGCTAATTAAATTTGCTGACGATACTACCTTGCTTGGCCTAATCTGAAATAATAACGAGGCAGCCTACAGAGAAGAAGTCATCACCCTGACACAGTGGTGTCAAGAAAACAACATCTCCTTCAATGTCACAAAAACAAAGGAGCTGGTTGTGGACTACAGGAGGAATGGAGACAGGCTATCCCCTATTGACATCAATTCATCTGGGGTTGAGAGGATGAACAGCTTTAAGTACCTCGGCCTATACATCACCAAGGATCTCACATGCTCTGTACATACCGGCAGTGTGGTGAATTTGCACATGTCTCAGGCAGTAATCCAGAGATTATCACCTTGTTTTGGTTCTGCTTTTTAATTTAGTCCCTAGCTGCTCAAATTCCCTCAGCAGAACCTCTTTCTTCATTCTCCCTATGTTGTTGCAACCCACATGGATCACAACAACTGGATCTTTCCCCTCCTACTGTAAATTCCTCTGCAGGTCAGATGTCCTGAACCCAGGCACCAGTCAGGCAACACAGCCTTTGGGATGCTCTATCCTCACGATAGAGATCTCTTTCTATTCCCCTGACAATACTATCCCCAATTGCCACTACATTTCTCTTCTCTCTCCGCACTGAAATGGCTCTCTGAACTACAGTGCCACTGTTGCTCATCCTTCCTACAGCCCCAATTCTCATCCACACAGGGAGCAAGAATCTCAGACCTGTTGGACAAGTTCAAGGCTGAGGCTCCTCCAGCACTGTCTCTTGGATCCCACTACCCACCTCACCCACAGTCACATCCTCTTGTCCCCGACCATAAACCGAATTTGAAGTAGTCACCAGGAACCACAATGGGGTCCACCAGCTTCCACGTCTTGCAACTACAGCACACCACCTGATCCTGCATCATCCCTTTATTTAATTAGCTGTAATTTAGATACTTTTTATTCAACCACTATAAAATCCTTACCTGCTACTCACCTGTGCCTCCTTGCTGAAGCCTCTTAAGTTAAAGCCTCAAGTTCCCACTCCTACGCTGGTCCACTCACACAATGGTCACTCCACTTGATCCTGCTTTACTTTTATTTGCTCCTGCTAATGAATCGCGAATCGATTGGTCCACTGTTAATGCGCCAAGCCCCACGGAACACTCCTTTTTTAAATTCTTCTCCCCGACCTGTGCGAAGCTGTCTCTCTCTCTCTCTCTCTCTCTCTGCAAATCAATTGGTCAGCTGCTAATGCTGCTAATTAATTACAAGATAATCTCCTACTGCTTGGTCTGTAGACTGTGGAGGAGGTCGGGCTCTGCATCTGGTAAAACTATTAACTGGAGTGGTCTGAGTGGAAGGCATATAGTGGTCTGACTGGCAATTTGGGACAGGGAAAGGCTTCATGTAAGCTTTTGTGTATGCAATTAGATGACTAAATACAGAAACTTCAATGAAAACAACATGAATAAAAATCTCAGGAAGTTAAGTAGCAGAGGTGAAGTGAATTGATATCTGGAATGTGTAATTATAAGGATAGACAAGGAACTACTTGAAACAATACCATATTCCAGCTTTCAAATTGTAGCTTTGAAGATTATAGGGTATTGAGCCAAATTGACATGCTTCTTAAATGTGAGGGTTTCTGCCCACAGCACCAAATAAGGCAGTGAGTTCCAGACTCCATCCACCTTCTGTGTGGAAAATAAATTCCTTTAATCGCTTGCTCCAAGTATTTTAAATCTAAGTTTTATGGCTTCAGATAGGCCCTGTTCTCTCCCTCATTCTTATTATTCTCTAAATGGATTTACAAACCATCCATAGGAATTGCTTTATATCACTTGTCTTTACATTGTTCATGCGTTTCTTGATCTTGGCAGCTTCCTTCTTTAATTTGAGCTCTGCACTTTCAATATTGCAATGAGATAACAGCTTAATCTTGTCCTGTTATAATGTTGACAACTTGTCCTCTGAAGCATGCTTTCCACACTACATTATCCAATCCAGAATGTACCTTGATACCCAGGGAGATCCAACTATTTCTCTTAGATGTATTTTTGAATTGACTGTTCATTTTAAAATACTCAGTGCACTAACATGGATATACATTCAAGTAGTTGAGTCTAAATTTTATCTTAACCAGAAAAAAACTCATCTCACTTCAGAATAAAAACTCCTAATTTACTTTTGTCCTGCTCTGTAACCTCACCCAATTTGAATGAAAATAATAACATTACCATTAAAACTCTGCTATTCTTTCTATCTGCCCAGGCCCTTGATAAATAAATTGCTCAAAGTAGATATTAAAAATGCTGATGCTTTTCTGATTTTACACTATTTTCTGAATTAAAGGTAGGTTGTTGAAAACTCCTATTTTTATTGGCCTATGGTTTTGCATTTTTCAGTTATTTGGTTTCTATCTCTGAAAAACTATCCATTTGTTTGTTCTTCAGCTCACTCCATATGACCTCTTGTTATTTCCAGTGGACAATATTCTGTAAACAATTTTGGTATCCCTAGCAACACACACAAGATGCTGGAGGAACTCAACAGGCCAGGTAGCATCAATGGAAAAGAGTACAGTCCATGGTTCAGGCCAAGACCCTTCATGTTTGTGATTGGTAACCCTGGTTCTTTTTATAATTTCCCCATTTTGTCTGTTTTCATATCAAGTTTTGGTAATAGCTATGAATGTTGAATATCCACATTTATGCATACCTATAGTCAAACCTGTACAAAGTTAGTCCAAAAAAGTAATTAAAAATAAGATGAACAGAAAAAGACAGAGTGAATAAGTAAAAAAAAAATGTGGATATCCAGAACAGGTCAAATGAAAAGAAATAGCAAAGGGACAAGTGAAAAGATAAAAAATTGGTCTAGAAAGTCAAAGATCAGAGGCCACATCCTCAGAATGGGGGAGGTGGGGTATCCCTTGAGAATGGAGATGAGGAGGAATTTCTTCAGCTAGAGAGTGGTGAACCTGTGGAATTCTTTGCTACAGGCCAAGTCTTTATGTATGTTTAAGGCAGAGGTTGATAGATTCTTGATTAGTCAGGACATGAAGAGATACAGAGAGAATGCAGGAGATTGGGCCTGACAGGGAAATTAGATCAGCCATGATGAATGGTGGAGCAGACTTGAAGGGCCAAATGGCCTAATTCTGCTCTTATATCTTATGGATTTTATCTTCTAAGAGGTGCAAACAAGAGATGGCAAATTATCTGGAATAATAATCCATAGATTGTAATATACCTAATTTAAAATTAAGATTCTATTCCTTAAGGTCAAAGTGAACTTCATTGAAATAATATAGGAGCTTAAAAACAGTAATGTAAAAACTGAAGTGGGCTGGAGAAATAAATTCAGGGTGGAATGGAGGGATTTACAGTGAATCAAGGCATTCCGCAAGGCACAAAGCATACAATGATTTCCCCAATGTAAAGGAGAATGCAAAGTGTGCTGTAAATATAGCTAATTAGATTTAATTAAGTAGAACCAAATCGCTGACTTACTGGAAAGAATGACTAGGCACTGAATGATAGATTGGGAGATCTCACCTTTTTTTTGCCTTCTTTTTGCACCACTTATTTAATTTAACTTTTATATATACTTATTATAACTTACAGTTCATTATTATTATTATTATTATGTATTTCAACACCCTGCTGTTGCAAAACAAATTTCACCACATGTAATATTAAACCTAATTCTGATTCTAAAAGAACTGTTGTTAGAATTTCCAAGAGCTTTACTTTTGGAATTTATGTATTATTGGAGAAGCCAGCATTTATTGCCTATCCTACACAGTCTTTGTTTAGGTGGCGGTGATTCACATTTGTGAACTGCTGTCGTCCATCTGGTGAAGGTTCTCATACTGTGCTGCTGTGTCAGAAATTTCAGGATTTAAACCCAGTGATAGTGAGATAATGTCAGACTAGCCTGGGTAAATAAGTGCAATGGGTTTTGCAGATGGTACACACTGTAGCCACTGTGCACTGGTTTTGGAGGGAGGGAATTAACATTTGGAATGATAAATGGGGTGCCAAGCAAACAGGCTGTGTCCTGAATAACATTGTGCTTGTTGAGAGTTGTGGGTGTTACATTCGTCCATCCAAGTTGGAAGCATTCCATCACACTCCTAACTTGTGTTCTGTCAACTTTACACAGTCTCCAAATCCAAACAGGGTGAGCAGAAATGCAATACTCCAAGTGTGGGCTGAATAAAGTTTTATATAGATGGAGCATGACTTCCTTACTTGTATGTCAACACCCCTATAAATGAAGGCAAGCATGCCATATACCTACTTGTGTATTCCTCAATATTTCCAGCATTTGTTTTACCACTTTATGCTCTTGTATGGCCCCTTCATACTATGGACCTGGAGCCCAAGATATCTCTGTACCTCACTGCTCATAAGGAGTCTAGCATTAATTGTATATTTTCTTCTTTCATTTGATCTCCCAAAATGTAACACCTTTCACCTGCCTAAAGTAAACTCTGTCTGCCATTTCTCTGCCTATATCCATAAATAATCTAAACACTGCTTTATTCTTTGATAGTTCTTTACACTGTGTACAACTCCACCAATCATGATGTCATTTGCAAACTTGCTATTTTACCATTCTACATTTTCATAAAGTTAATGAATGATATCAAAAACAGCACAAGTCACAGGATCATTCCATGTGGAACACAAGTCAGAACACCAGCCTTCACCATGTTGAATGCCTTCTCTGGGTAAGCCAGTTCTGAATCCCAACTTGCAATTCCCCCATGGATCCCATGCATCATTATTTTCTGAATCAACCTTGTCAACTGCCTTACTAAAGTGCACAAAGATAGAATTTCATCATATTTGTCTGGCATGACCTGCCCTGAATACAGGCTGTCCCTCATAGGCCAAGCCTTTCCAAATGTGCATAAATTCTATCCCACAATATCCTCTCCAGTTGTTTCCCTAGCACTGCCGTGATCCCCACTGGCCTATAGTTACCAAGTTTATGTCTATTTTCTTTCTTGAACAAAGCACAACATTTACAACTCTCCAGTGCTCTGGAACCTTGCTTGTTGCGAGTGAGCACACAAAGATCTTTGTCAAAGCTTCAGTAATCTTCACATTTGCTTCATTCTGGGATATATGCCTGGGGACCTTTCCAACTTAATCCTTTTCAGTAGATCAGCACTACGTTGTCTTCAATCCTCTAATGTCCCAGCGCATTACCAAGCCCAATCTGCCTTTGATATTCTCTAAATCCTTTTCTTCGGTAAATACCGAGAGAGAGTACTGATTTGTACTGCAGTCACTTGTTCTAAAGTACAATTTCCCTCCTTTATCTTTGAGTGGACATAACTTCTCCAAAGCTGCCTTCTTTTTCTTAACCTAAGCATAAAAACTCCTTGGGATATTTTTAACCATGTTTGCCACTTTCCCTCATTTGCCTTCCTCATCACTTGCTTGATTACTTTTGTGCTATCTGATCTTCCATAAGAGCCCAGTTTGATCTCAGTTTCCTAAAGCTTATGTGTGCCTTCTTTTCATTCTTGACTAAATTTAGGACCTCTTGGGTCTGCTGTGTCTTTAAAATATCAGTAATATTTGAATAATATTGTAAATATATTTGTTTAAGCATTCTTTGTTTGTTAAGGTGATTCATTATGGATTATATGTAAAGCTATGTGAATGGCATATGTCATTATGCCACCAATATCATAAGTGTGCTCTTCGCTAAAGTAAAATAAAACTAAATGTAAGCAGGTCCTGACAAAGGTTCTCGGCCCGAAACATCAACTCTGTTTTTTCCTATGGATGCTGTCTGGCCTGTTGTGTTCCACTAGCATTTTGCGTGTGTTGCTTGAATTTCCAGCGTCTGCAGATTTCCTCGTGTTTGCGTATTTAAAACTAAATATACATGATTTGTGTCTTTTTTTCAATTCGTTTTATGCTCTTCAGTTACAAAACATAACAATGGCAATGAGAAAGATTTAAAAGTACTCGAGATCACTGTTTACCTATTGAAAGGCAGTGAGACATTACATGCTCCCCCGAAGATGACAGAGACTAGAGTTTAAAAAAAGACAAAAAATAGATGAAATTCACAGGTTCATAAATAATGAGAGAAGAAGAAGATAATAACATTTTTTATTATAAAAGCAGAAATGGCTGGCTACATCAGAAAGATAGATGCTTTTTACTGCACAAGAGATAACTGGATTTTGTATACTGAGCAAATTAAGCAGTATTTAGAAGCAAATAAAATAGCCAATAAAAAGCACGTGCCAGTTTTGCTGAGTGTATTAGGTGGAAAGGCATATAGTTTACTTAGATCAACACACACAAGATGCAGGAGGAACTCAGCAGGCCAAGCAGCTTCTATGGAAAAAAAGTACAGTTGACATTTTGGGTTGAAACCCTTCAGCAGGACTGGAGAGGAAAAGCTGAGGGGTAGATTTAAAAGGTGGGGGGAAGGAAGAGAGAACCACCGGATAATACGTGAAACGTCGGGTCTCACCAATGTACAGGAGACCACACCGGGAGCACCGAACACAGTAAATGACCCTAACAGACTCACAGGGTGAAGTGTTGCCTCATCTGAAAGGACTGTTTTAGGGCCCTGGTGAGACCCAACGTAGATTGGGACACCGTTTCACCAAGCATCTATGCTCCGTCCGCCAGAACAAGCAAGATCACCCAGTGGCTACCCATTTTAATTCCACTTCCCATTCCCATTCCATTATGTCCATCCCATGGCCTCCTCCACTGTCAAGATGAGGCCACACCTAGGATGGAGGAACAGCACCTTATATGCCGTTTAGGTAGCCTCCAACCTGATGGCATGATCTCAATTTCTCAAACTTCCAGTAATGCCCCCCAACCGACCCCTCTTCTCCATTTCCCATCCCCTTTTCCTTATCTCACCTCATCTCACCCATCAGCTTCCCAGCTCTTTACTTCATCCCTCTTCCTCCAGGTTTCACCGATCACCTGGTGATCCTCTCTCCCCTCCCCCCACCTTTTAACTCTACTCCTCAGCATCTACTCCTTAGCAAGGATTTCAGCCCGAAACGTTGACTGTAGTTTTTTCGTAGCCTGCTGAGTTCCTCCAGCATTTTGTGTGCATTGCTCGATTTCCATCATCTGCAGATTTTCTCTTGTTTGCAATGCACTTAGATATTTGACTGCTCCAACCAAACCAGTCATAATGAGTTTGGCTGATAGCATGAAAGTAATCCAGGAATATTTAGAAGCAAAACCATTGATGATTGCACAACTTCATTAGCGGAATCCAAAGGAGGGGGAGTCCATTTTAGGGTACATGACTGAATTGAAGAGATTGTCTGAGCATTGTCAATTCAGTAATGAGCTTAATTATGCACTGAGAGATCATTTAGTTTGTGGACTCTTACAAGACAGCATTCAAAAACAGCTCCTAACAGAACCAAAACTCACTTTTCGAAGAGCAGTTAAAATTGACGTATCAATGGAACAGCAAAGATATAATTATGTTTCAATCAGGAATGAAAGTGAGCGTGAACATAATTGCAACATCTAAATAGAAACAGGTTTGGCCAAACAAATTGTGTTACCATTTTGGCAAGGGTTCACATACACCAGGCTGTTACAGGTTTAAAAGTGAAACTTACAGAAAATGCAACAAGCTATGGCACATACAAAGAGCATGTTGGGCAGATAAAAATAAATGGTCTGCACAGGGAAGATAAAAAGACAAAAAGTCAAGATGCAGTTTCAAAAAGAGCACTAATCTGTATGCTGTTGATGAAAAATCTGATAATCATGGGAGTTACAAAGGATTGAGTAGCCTTGAGATTTACAATGTGAAACAAGCATGAGACAAGAAATATGGCTTACACCAGAACAACAAATTAATTGAAAGGGAATTAGACACTAGCTGTTTCAGTCATTCCAGAAAATTATTTTGAACAACATTGATATTGAACTCAGGCCTGCAAATATCCAACAAAGAACCTGTACTGGAGAGAAGATAACTCCTATGGGAATGACATTTGTAACATTGAAATACAACAACAAACAGCCAAGTTGAACTTGTATGGGACAAAATCAGGAGTGCCAGAGTTGTGGGGATGTGATTGGCTGAGACAAGTATAAATTGGT
The DNA here is from genome assembly GCF_963921235.1 of Mobula hypostoma. Classification (NCBI taxonomy): domain Eukaryota; kingdom Metazoa; phylum Chordata; class Chondrichthyes; order Myliobatiformes; family Myliobatidae; genus Mobula; species Mobula hypostoma. Next base: position 59,184,753 of record NC_086102.1, on the reverse strand, counting down.
TGGAGATCCATCCACTATTTGCGTGCTACATCCCCTGCAACAGAGCCAACTGAATGCAAATTAAGAAAGGTACTGGATGATGCCACAGCAGCGTTTAAGGGTAACATTGGAAACCTCAAACATATCAAGGCTAAAATACTGTTAAGTGAAAATGCCACACCGAAGTTTTACAAAACCCACCTAGTTATTAGACCATCTATGATAAAGTGATCTAGATTGCACAGAGGCTAAATGAATTCTTTTCAAGGTTGATTGGAGCCCATGGACAATGCCAGCAGTCTCAGCAACTAAGAAGATTAGGTCTGTCAGGATCTGTGATGATCTTAAGGTCAGGATCAACCCAGTACTAAAAGCAGATCAATACCCTCTGCCCTGGATAGAGGCTGTCCTTGCAAACCTCTCCAGACGAAAACACTTCAGCAAAGAGGATTTAGCTGAGGCCCAATTATCGATGGAGATAGAAGTAGAGTCCAAATTGTTTCTCACCAAAGCACTGAAAAAGGGCTTTATCACTATAACGGGCTATTTTTGGAGAGCATCTGCAGTCTGGCAGAAAGCCATGGCCAGGTGCTTCATGGATGCCCAGGTACTCTGTGTTACTGGGTGCCATCACTGTTACTGGTAAGGATAACAAAGAACATCTGCAAAATCTCAAGACAGTGTTAATTAGATTAGAATATTATGGGCTCAGAGCACAATGCGACAAAGGTGAATTCTTTAAACCAGGAATCACTTATGGTTATTTTTTGTATTTCAAATTATTATTATTATTTATTCTTATTTTACAAAGCAGCACCGCATATCATAGAGCAGATACAGTACAGACATTTACACAGCCATCCCATGACAGGAAAACAAATAAAAACTTAGAAACAGAAAGAAGTTCTAATTTAAGTTTAAATTAACATACAACCAATATTGATCCCACCCACCTTGCACTTTTCCCTCACTGTTAATTCTTCCCAACATGTGTTCATATGATGAAATCTTAATCATTTCCTCAGTCCATTCCTTCATAGTGGGACATCTGGGTTTTTTCCAGTTTTGCAATATAATTCTTGTAGCTGTGATGAGACCCACCTTTAAAATAGTAAATCTGTCATTGTTTACGTTAGGTATCATTGTCCTATCACCCAGGAGACAAAGCAGTGGGCACAAGGGCAGTGTGGAACCAGACCAATTTCCCAACAAATCAAGAATCTTACACCAAAATGGACGAACCATGGAACACTCTCAAATCATGTGGAAATATGTGCCCACCTCATTTTTACATTTTCAGCATAAATTATTATCAACAATCCCCATTTTGTAGAGTCTAGTTGGTGTCCAATAATATCTGTGTACATTGAATAAACTTCCCTCTTGCTTCCCTAATATATCTACCCACATTTGATAAAATACTTGACTAACCATAATCTTCAATATCGTTTCCAAGATCCTTCTGCCATACTACTTTGAGATTGTTACACAATTCACCACAGAGTGCTTGAACATTTTATAAAACACTGATGCTTTATGAACTCCCTGTGGTAATGTAAAGTATTCAGTTAAAGGATTACTTTGTGGGTCACCGTTCTTGAATATGCTACTAACGCAATGTCTTATTTGCAAATACTTCCAAAAATTCCCTTTATCTACAAAGTTATATTTCCTCTGCAAATCCACATATGACATAAAAATCCCATTCTCATAGAGATCATCTACTATATTTACACCTTTAATCTTCCATTCTTTCCAGTACACCATTCCTTTCCCAATACGTATCTCAGGGTTATTCCAGAGCGAGGAGTATAACTGGTTTAAATGTGACATTCTACAAGCTTTATGAATTGTACTCCACACACTCCTTGAGTGAGATAGTATAGGATTTAGATTAGTCTTGTTTTCCACATGTTGTGAGAGGATGTTAAGGGGAGAATGTGGTGCAGCCAGGCTCTGTTCTATAATTACCCAATCTAAATCAACATCAGCCCTGTCCCAATGTTTAGCTAACTTGGTCATTTCAAAGGATAATTTATATGCTCTGACGTCTGGCAGACTAAGCCCACCCATGTCCCTGGACATACACATCTTACTCATTTTAATTCTGGGCTTCTTCTTATCCCATAGAAAGTCCCTGATAATTTTGTTGTATTGCTTGTAGATCAAATCTGATATATTTAAAGGAAGCATCATAGAAAGATAGTTAAACTGAGGTGCTATGACCATTTTAACTACATTGACTTTACCCCAGAGTGACAGTCTCAGTGCCCCCCACTAATCCAGATTATTTCTTATCCTACTCAATAATGGATCATAATTTAAAGTGATTATTTGATCCAAATTTCGACTGAGTTTGATCCCTAGGTTCTTTATTCCAACTGGCACCCATCTGAAATTAAACTGAGATACTGAATTTGAATAACACAATTTTGACATTGGCATAGTCTCAGATTTATTGCAGTTGATTTTATAACCAGATACTTCAGAATATAATTGAATTGTTTTCATTCATGGGGGTAAGGAATTTGAAGTGTCACTAATCAGTATTAAAATATTGTCAGCTTATAACATTAGCTTATGCTCCTTTCCACCTCCCTTCACTCCTCTAAAATTTGGATCTGCTCTAATCATGATTGCCAACGGTTGCAAAAAAATCATAAACCAGTGGGGAGAGGAGGCAGCCTTGGCATGTACCCCGTGAAATGTTGAAAAATGGGGATATGGTATCATTTGTAATAACTGCAGCCTTAGGGTTTTTATACAAAATTCTAATCCATGATTTAAAGATAGAGCCAAACGCAAAGAATGACAAGGCTGTGGTTAAAAATCTCCGCTCAACCCTGTCAAAGGCCTTTTTGGTGTCCAGGGAGATGGCAGTAACTAGGATACTACTTGGGGAGTTCAGCCATATTAAGTGCAGTAATCTCCTTAAATTGTCAGTTGAGGATCTGCCTTTAATGAAGCCAACCTGGTCAGTATTAATTATAGATGACAATACTTTCTGTAATCGCAAAGCCCGTATTTTAGTCACTATCTTACAGTCCACATTAATTAAGCTTATAGGCCTATAATTGGAGGGATCTATTGCATCCCTATCTTTTTTTGGGATCAACAATATTAATGCTTCATTAAATGTATTAGGTAAAGATTCCAAATTAAATGCTTCTGAATAGGTTTTTGTTAGAATAGGAGCCAATATATCCAGAAATTATTTATAATATTCAACTGGGAAGCCATCCGTACCTGAAGATTTTCCCATTTTCGTAGCCGCAATACTTGCCTGACTTCATCCTCAGTAATTGGGGCATCCAAGGACTCAGCTTGTTGTGGGGATAATGTAGGCAATTTTATGTGAGCAAAAAGCTGATTCAGCTCCTCCTGGTCATAGTTAAACGGTGATGCATATAGATGTCCATAGAACTGTCAAAAGTCTTTGTTTATTTCTTTAGATGATGACACTAAGTGTATCCCCTTTCTTAATTACAGGTATAACACTATTCATATTCTGCTGCTTTAAATATCACGCCAGCAGCTTACCAGCTTTGTCACCACCTTTGCAGAAACTTGTTTTTAATCTAAATAATGCATATTCTGCTTCTTTGTTATATATGTTGTTTAGCTGGAATTTCAAATTGCACAGATCTTTGTATAAGTCATCAGTATATTGTCTTGATAAAACCTTTTCCAATGTGGTTATTTCAGCTTCCAGGTTTTTTATTTGCTCCATACTTTCTTTCTTCCTTTTAGATGTTTGTGTTATTAATTTTCCTCTTACATACGCCTTGGATGCCTCCCACACCAAGGACAGCTTTACTGTGGTCCCTACGTTAATTCAAAAAACGAAGTCAGATCCTCAGCCAGTTTATCACTGAAATCCTCATCTTTTAACAGCATAGTATTCATTCGCCATCTACCCCTCCTTCCCCTTTCAGTACATAAATCAATTTGAATTTCAACCGGTGCATGGTCTGATAATGCTATCGGGCCAATTTTACAGTCTATCACCTGTTCAACAATGGAGTTGGATATTAGAAAAAAGTCTATTCTAGAGTAGGATTTATGTTGATGAGAGAAAAATGTATATTCTTTTCCGGATGGATTCACCAATCGCCATATATCCACCGGACCGATATCCTCAATAAGTTGATGTAAGGCAGCCCTGTCCCTGGGTACTGGTATTGTCTGAAATTTGCTTTTTTCAATAACAGGGTCCATTAATTGGTTAAAGTCTCCTGCTGAAATTATTTTTCCTTCCTTGTTACCTAAAATTTCGTTCACCTTGTTAAGAAAGTCTGGGTCTTCCTTATTAGGTGCATATATGTTACAATGTACTACTTTCACCCTATTAATGTGCATCCATACAAATATCCTGCCTTCCTTGTCTTTAAATTCTCCAAGCAATACAAAATTAAGTTTTTTGTTAATTAAAATCATTGTCCCATTTTGTTTGTTATTAAGTGATGAATAGAATTCCTGGCCCACCCAATCTCTTCTAAATTTCAGTGCTTCAACATCTTTAAAATGTGTTTCCTGCACAAATGCAACATCAATTTGTTTACCTTTAAGGTATGATAAAATCTTTTTCCTCTTGATTGGGTTTCCACACCCATTAATGTTCTATGATATGAAATTAACCATCTTCATGTCCTAAACTTCATGCACACATGTGCAAAAATATACATTTTCCCAGACGGCTGAGTCTGAAACGCAGTTACTCTGAAAAAGACCTGCTGTACTCTATCCCTGTGCTCAATTATTCCCAACAAACACTGCAAATGCAAGTAAACAACAAGTAAACAACCACCATAACCCAAAAACATAGAAATAATATATTCCTGCCAGATTAACTAACAAATAAAAACAAACAGGCAGAATAAACTCCACAAAGAAACAGAAAAGAATAAAGACACATGATATGGTCCGCAAAGTACCGTGCCAGCTAGCAAGCCTTACCTTAATCTGACTGCTTTATCCAGCTCCCCACCCACCCTGTTATACCTAAAAAGTTATCTCCACCTATTACTGTGATCAAATCCTGTCTCTCAGTCAATGCCAGCGCCGCAGTTTTCCTGAATGAATTTCGCTGCTTCTGCAGCAGTAGTAAAGAACTTGTTCTTTCCTTTCCACATGAAGTGTAGAACTGCTGGATAAGCGAGTGTATACCTCACATTGACATTTGGCAGCATTTTCCGAGCCGTAGTAAATGCCCAATTCTCTAGACATACCTGGAAAGAAGAAAACTTTGCATCCCTCCCACTCAACTCCTCTCTTTGCTTTGGCCACTCACAGCACTTTCTCTCCGACCGAAGAGCGCAAGAATCATGTTAAGACCAGCCTGGGGGCGGGGGGGCGATCCTCGCCTGGCCTAGGAGCCGGGGCCCAATGCGCCCTCTCAAACTCAAACTCTGCATTCAGTTCGATGCCAAATCCTTCGGACATGGTTCTTTGCACACACTTAAAGAGACCGCCCGTTTCCGCACCCTCCTTTAGACCGATCAGCGCCAGACGTTGTTGCGTCTGCTCCTGTTCTCAAGCTCCTTGACACGGTTCAACAGCAAGTCCAAGCGTTTATTGTTCTGCTCGCTGGCACCCACCAGTTGCACAGTGGTGTCCTCCACCCTGGAGAGGTGACCCTCGGCTTCCGTCAGCCTCTCTTGAATGGCATTGAAAAAGTTCTTCAACTCCGTTGTCATTTCCTTAATCATAGATACATCAGCAGCCGCCACAAGTAGGGTGGAACTCATACGACTAAACTCAGACAGTAAATTCTCCATGTTGGAGCCCTGGTCCATCTGTGTCATTAGCATGGCTTGAACTTCGGATTGTGGGCTCTGTCTTGTAGCCACGTGGCTCGCTGTGCACTCTTAGAAGGTCTTGGCATCATACAGAATTATCTCTCAAAGTTGTTACTAGCACTTTTAGTGAAAAAAAAAACAGTTTTTAACTGCAGGACAGACAGCTGTATCTAGACAAGGCAGGATAAATATGCTCTAATTAATAGAATTTCATGGTGGGTTGTTGGAGCTCTGCTAACGTGCAACCATCTTGCGTGGTACCCACGTGAGTCCACTTATGGTTTACAAGATGTTGGAAAAGATTTGTAGCTCAGGTTGAGGATATTGTTGTTGTGTAGTTCACTGAGTTGGCTTGCTGGCTTGCAGACATTTCTTTACCCGGCTAGGCAACATCATCAGTGCAACTTTGAATGACATGTTGGCAATCAATGAGGACGACGTTAATCATACATAGTGGTGGATTAACTCAGCCTGGACAACAATTATGACTTAATCAAATTTTATCGAACCAATCTCTGTTTACATAATCAGTAATCAGTAGAAATGGCACATATACCCACACACAGACACACACGGACTAATAACAGGACACATAAAAGACGAAAAATTACCAACATGTCATTAGAAGTTCCACTGATGGTGTTGCCTAGTTGGGTAACAAAACACCTGCAAGTCGACGACAAGCCAACACAGCTAGCTACTCAGCAGCAACATCATTTATGGTGGTCAAACCACTGATGCACAAGTACACTGAGAAAATTCAAGCAGTGCTGGATGGCCCCGAGGGCAAAGGACATGTCATAATTGCTGACTTTTTTAGGATTTGTCAACTCTATAACAAGTTCCTGCCAATTGTGGTACTATGCAGGAAGAAATTGTCATGGACAAAGTAGTGTGAGGTGGCTTTCAAAAAGATAAAGGAAATAGTGCCATCAGACACTGTACACACACATTATGACCCACATTGTCCAGTGAAGCTTGCCTGTGCTGCCTCACCTTACATTATAGGTGCAGTCATGCAACATGTTATAAGTTATGGGCGTGAACATCCCATAGCCTTTGCATCACATTCCCTTACTGCTGCATAGAAAAAATATGTACAGATTGATAGAGAGGCCTTCAGTCTATCTTGGGATGTACAATATTTCAAACAATACTTACACAGGAGTGTGTTATATACCCCTAGGGTTCATTTTTTTACTGTGGACTGTCACTTTAAAATGCTGAGAGAATGAGACTGACTTTTGGGACAATGTTGGATTTCTGCTGACTGCAAAATTGCTTGGTTACTATGGTGAGAGAGGTGGAGTTGTCTGATAGACAATGAATGTTTATGGTTTCTCGCAGCTTGTTTTGAATAAGCAAGGTCAGATGATCCTCTCACAGACACACACAGTTCAGAGTCAAAATGGTTTTGATCATGGGAAGACTCCAGTGACAGGGGGTCAGTGGTTTATACTTTCAGTAGCCCAAAAGGGGTGAGTTGAGATTGATCCAGAATATTGATAAATGACTCTCACAAGTGCTGCAACTAGAAGTTTGCAGAGAAAGAGAGGAGAGAAAGGTTCGAAACAGAAGAAACCTAGTGATAAAAAGATCACTGTTTGTACTCTCTCCAGGTAGTCCATAAGGGTGAGTTTGATTCCATTTGAATACGAAAGTGTGATTGTCACATAGTTAATACACAGGAGTGGGTTCTCTGGTGAGGGGAAAATCCTTGTGAATACCACATGTGTGTTTACCCTTTATCTGGGTGTGGTATTCCACTGGAAGATGGTACCCCTGTGGCAAATTGCTGTTAGAGTTGTTTCATATGTCATGGAACTGGATAAGTGGCTATCACATTGTGTGTTTGGGGTAACTGTGTGGAATCTACCAGTGTGTGTACCCTTGCCTGGGTGGTGGTTCCTATGAAGATCATCCCCTTTGTGATAAGCTAATGTCGGTGATACTTCTTGTGTGGGGTGTAACAACTTTGGAGATAAAACCTACTGCTATTGTTATTTTGTATTGCTATCGTGGAATCTGTGGAGTATCGCCGTAATTGCCTTCTCACAACATTCGCCTTTGGATTACAAATATCTTCCTCATAACAACAATAACAACTCTGTGCATTTGAACTAAACTGAACTGAACTCTCTTACATATCATCGTAAGTCTGTAACTCTTGCCACCTGAGCTTGAATAAGTTTGGGAACTTTATCTATACACCCATATATGAATAACACTGCTAACTTTTGGATTACCTGGGTAAGTTACCATATGACGTAGTTACTAATAAAATGTTGTTTTGTTAACAGCAAAACCAGACTCCAGGTGTGTTCTGATGCTGCGGATACTGTTAGTGTTGTGTGCATGTAACCAGTACTTTCCCCAGAGTTGTGTATACGTAACAAGAGGGTTTAACCTAATTATTGATCATCAATCACTAGTGTCCATTTTCAATCCACAGAAGGGTGTTATAATAAAAGCAGCAGCACAAATGCAGAGATTCAATTCAAAATGGCGAGCTATCATGGAAATATTGATGGATTGTCCCATTTACCATTGGAAGAGAAAATACCTGAAAATTTATGAAAAGGACATTCCTCTTGACGTATTCTTCTTAATGCAATCAAAAGTCTCCGTTACAGTACAGCGATCCAAAGGGAAACCAGAAAAGACTCCACACTTTTTCACGTCTACATGGCCACCAAAAATTTTTACCAGCACCGGGATGAACTTGCCATTGACGGGGGTTGCCTTATGTGGGGATTAGGAGTTGTTGTACTATCCAAGCTGAGACCTAAAGTGTTAGAGCTACATTACATGCTGGTCATCTAGGCATGGTCAAAATGAAGGTGTTGGCTCAAAGCTTTCTCGAGTGGCCTGGGAGAGTTCAGGAGATTAAGGAGCCAACTATGCACTGTTCAGGATGCCAATACATACAGAAGATGCCAAGAGCAGTGCTTCTCTATCCCTGGGAATGGCTGCATTGCCCTGGCAGTGGATTCATGTGGATTTTGCTGGACCATTCATGGGCACAAATTACTTGATAGTAATGGATGCAACTACAAAGTCACCAGAAGTGTTCCAAATAGACTCCACGACAGCCTCACACACTGTAAGCAATGTTCGCAGAACATACTACACTGATGTTGAAACAGAAGCATGCCAATTTTCTCCTTGCATCTCACAATGCAGCACACTCCACAACAAACAACTCACCAGCTATGCTGTTCCTGGGTCATCCATTGTGCACGGATTTCCTCAAATCTCATCTCAGAAGGAGTGTGCAGACAAACATCTGAGACAAATTGAGATCTCCTCAAACAAAGAGGTTCAATGTTTCACTTCTGGCCAAGCAGTCCTGATGAGGGACTTCAAAGGTGATCAAAAGTGGGTACTTGGAAAGATTAAGGACAGAACTGGATCATTATCCTGCACAGTGGAGATTGGATCTGATATTATCTAGAGATGATCAGTTGACAAGAACAGAGTGAATTGCTAAAGAAGAAAGATGTCCAGAGCTGTCAGAACCATTTCCTCCAGTACCAGAGTCAGCTCCTACAACCGCCATGGGGGAGGCCCCAAAAGCTGAGATTGTTTCACAGCCACAAGTCTCATCTGCTAAACAATATTTTTTCTTCCTGACTTAACTTACTGTTTAAGGAACTTCTTTTGGATGCACCTAAGAAAGTCAGCCTCAACTCATCTTCTTGTATTTAGGAAGATTCAATCAATACTGGAGAAGTTGAAGTCCCCCACTGTGACAAAGTTTCTGCACCTTTTCATAATCTGCCTTTATGGTATATCTGTTCCTTTTCCTCTTGCTGGCTACAGGGTGGCCTATGGTATAATTCTATCAGTATAATTTTACCTTTCCTATTTCTGAGCTCCATCCAAATTTCCTCCATGGATGAGCCCTCCAGTATGTCCTTTGAGGTATTCTTCCTTATCAGCAGGATCCACTTTTTTTTTTTTACCTTCCTCTCTATCACATCTCGAACAATGAAACACACAGACTAAGCTGTCAGTTCTGTCCCTGCCAAAACATTTGGATATGACTCAAGTGCATAGAGAGAGACAATCAAGTGGGTTAACAGTTCACTGACTTTAATGAGAACTGTTGCAGAATTTAAAGGAAAAGAAAAACAATAAATGCTAGGCCAACAGAGCTGTTAACTGAAGCTCTCAAACTGAAAGTTGATGCCAACACTGCAGATGGAAACAATAACTATTGCTAAATTAATATCGCTCCTTGGCAGTGTCAGTCAATACAGTAGTCTTCTTTCTCGGATAAAGATGAGGGTAAGCAGAAAGTGTTAACATTGCTGTGCTTTTGGTCAAGTCTCAACAAGACTAGAATGAAAAGAAGGGGGTTAAATACCACCATAATGAACACTAATTAGTTGAAACATGCATATTCACGAGCATGATTGTCAACGCAAACACAAGGAAATCTGCAGATGCTGGAAATTCAAGCAACACACTCAAAATGCTGGTGGAATGCAACAGGTCAGGCATCATCTATAGGGAGAGGTACAGTCAACGTTTCGGGCTGAGACCCTTCGTCAGGACCAACTGAAAGAAGAGATATCCTCTCCCTTCTCCAGCCTTGTAATCTTCCTCTGATGCTCCCCTCCCCCTTTCTTTCTCCCTAGGCCTCCCACCCCGTGATCCTCTCCCTTCTCCAGCCTGGTATCCCTTTTGCCAATCAACTTTCCAGCTCTTGGCTCCATCCCTCCCCCTCCTGTCTTCTCCTATCATTTCGGATCTCCCCCCCCCCCCCCAACCTCTTACTATCTCTTCTTTCAGTTAGTCCTGATGAAGGGTCTCGGCCTGAAACGTTGACTGTACCACTTCCTATAGATGCTGCCTGGCTTGCTGCATTCCACCAGCATTTTGTGTGTGTAGCATGATTGTCAAACCTGTTATGCAGCCAACCTGCATGGGCGCATAGACCCAGCAGCAGAGTCTGTGTTTGTAACAGTTGCTCACCTAACCATCTGTCTTTTATGGCAACAACATGGTGATCCTCTGCACTGATCCAGACTCTATGATCGCCTTCTTTACCTACAATACACCTACTGCTGAACAAGCACATTTCAGCCCACCAGTGCCACCATCTTACCTTCCTTTCTTTCTGTCATACTTGCTGTACCATATATTTGCCCTCAGTCCTGACACCTGTTGCCCGTTACCCTACCACTCTACTTTAAACACTCCCAAGTAGCACTCCTTGAATTTTGCTGTGTTGCTGCCTGGCATGCAAATAGCTCAGTAACACACCGTCACAAACTTGGCGCTTCATCGCTTCTATATATGCCTGGTAGGGAGTACTGTCTGGAGTATTGTAAGGAGTTTTGGGTCCCATATCTAAGAAAGGATGTGCTAAGATTGGGGAGGGTAGAGAGGAAGTTCACAAGACTATTTCTGGGAATGAAAGGGTGATAATTTGAGGAGCATTTGATGGTCTGGGCCTGTAATCACTGGAATTTAGAAGAATGAGGGGGGATTTCAAAGATTCCTTTTGAAAGTTGAAAGGCCTTGATAGAGTGGATATGGAAAGGATGTTTTCTGTAACAGGGAATTCTAGGGCCAGAGGGCAGAGACTCAGAATAGAGGGACATCCATTTTGAATGGGGATGAGGAGGAATTTATTTAGCTGGAGGGTAGCGAATCTGTGGAATTTGTTGCCACAGGCAGCTGCAGAGCCCTGGTCATTAGGGATCTCTAAGGGAAGGTTTTTAGGTTTTTAATCAGTCAGGGCCTGAAAGGTTGCTGAGAAAAGGCAGGGAAATGGGGTTTGAGAGGGAAAATGGATCAGCCATAATGAAATGGTGGAGCAGACTTAATGGGCCATGTACTAGTTTTTAAACAGTGCCATTTGCATCTGTTTGTGTTCAAAAAGCACAATTAGTGACAACTATTTGTCACTAACAGTTAGTGAGAAATAAGCAGTAAGACAATTCAAACTTGTACTGCCCTTGCTGAGGTATTATAACATCAACTAGGCAGTCAGAGAAACTCCATTCAAAAATTAGAGTCAGTGTATAGCCTCCTAGCTCATTGTTTTTATTGCAGACTCAGGGCCAAGCCATGGGGAGCAAAGAGTGAAACTGAAAAACATGAGCTATAGGGCAATTACCACATTGGTCCATTCACAGATAAGTAAGAACTGTGTTAAGTTTCCTGAAAGTAAATATTATAAGATTCTGACAAGTAAATATTATAGGTAAATAGTATGCGTAAACCATTAGCATCTAGGTTTGTGTCCAATAAACTCAAAATCACGTTCTATTTCAGCAAAATCTTATTGATACCTTTAGATTAACTTCTAAAAATATAATATCAACTTAAAAGCAATGCTTCTGCTGGGGAAACAACAAAGTGGCTTTAGATAGAAACTTATTTTACTCCTAACATAAACCTCTGGCCTTTTGCCAGCCAATGTGCTTTCCTACTTACTACTTCCTGAATGCACAGGAAGTGACCTAATACATATCTGAAACTGCTAATTTAAAAATAAAAGCTGAAGGTGCCTAATCACATAGTAAAAAGGTGTAGGTATTAGGGGTAGGCCATTTAGAATGGAGTTGAGGAAAAATTTCCCCCAGAAAGTGGTGGATATATGGAATGCTCTGCCCCAGAAGGCAGTGGAGGTCAAGTCTCTGGATGCTTTCAAAAAAGAGATGGATAGAGCTCTTAAAGATAGCGGAATCAAAGGTTATGGGGATAAGGCAGGAACTGGATACTGATTGTGGATGATCAGCCATGATCACAGTGAATGGTGGTGCTGGCTTGAAGGGCTGAATGGCCTACTCCTACACCTATTGTGTATTGTCTATTGTCTAAAAAAAAACAATCGTCCAAAAGGCGGAACAAGCCAAATGGTTTAATTTGGCTCCTATCACTTGTTATGTTACTTCTGTTTAAACGTACCGTGGGTTAACAGTAAAGAACCATATTCTGAAAGAATTAGAGAACTTTTATTTACAGTAATAAACAAACATGCCTTAACCCAGCACGTGCTGGAACATTCTGGCAATCCCGCGCATGCTCAGAGCTCTGTCCTGTCATGTACTGGCACATAATTGCACATGATATCACCACATCTTTCTTTCCTTAAAAAGAAAAACAATTAACAACACTAATCGAAGCAAATGCATAATTCAACAAGTCTCTATCATTCTCTCTGGGGGTTTACGAACACGAGTAGACCTCCTAAGCGGTACACACAGATCTTGTGTTTCCTTGTTATTATTTATGTTTTGTCTCGACTGCATCTGTTAACTGAATCTCTGAAGTTGGCTCTTTCTTGATGTGTTTGCAATTTCTTCTTACCACTGCTCCCTCCTCTGTTTGGACCACGTATGATTTGGGTTATACTTCTTCAAGTACTGTAGCTTTCCGTGTCCATGTGTTCACTTTGTCTTGTATCCTCACTTCATCTCCCCGATGCAGTTCAGGTAATGGATGAGAACATCTGTCAAAGTATATTTTCTGCTTTGCTTTGTGTTCATCTTTCCATCTTTTCACTTGTTCACCTTCCTCTGTCATCTGAAGGCTCTCATCCATTGGCAGATTAGATCTCAAATGTCGTCCCATCAAGAGCTGAGCAAGTGAAAATCCACATTCAAGTGGAGTACTTCGGTAGGCTAACAAAGCTTTATAAAAAATCACTTTCACTATCTTTTGCTTTGTGCATCAGTTTCTTGATCATTCCTACCAATTTCTCAACTAATCTATTAGACTGAGGAAAAAATGGACTAGATGTTGTATGAACAAAGTCCCATTCACGAGCAAAATGTTTCATGCATTCACAACTGAATTGTGGACCATTGCCTGTGAAAACTTCATCAGGTACACCATGTCTTGAAAAAACCAATTTTATGCATGTAATTACATTTTCTGCAGTCATTCTGCCCAGACAACACACCTCAGGATACAATGAGTAGTAATCTGTTATTAACAGATAGTCTTTGTTGTTGGAAATTGAGTGCAATAAAGTTGGACTTCACCTAAACGCTAAAAGGACAGAGTACATGGCATCTAACTGCAACGAAAGTACTCTCAAGACCGTAGAGAATGATACCATTAAGAAAGGCTTTGACTAGAAGTACCTCGGGTCAAGAATGATGAGTTCGGAGAAGGACATAAAGATATGGAAATGCTGGCGTGGAGGGCTATGAATGACATGAAGGAAATCTGGAAGTCGAACCTGACCAGAGGGCTTAAAAAGAGGATTTTCATAGCAGTCATACAGTCCATTCTCACTTACAGATGTGAGACATGGACACTCACCAAGATGATGCGGAAGTCTCTAGATGGTTGCTATACACGAATGCTCTGGATGGCTCTTGACGTGAGTTGGCAACAGCACATGACGAACGTCGAGCTCTATAGCGACCTACCAATGCTCACCACTAAAATCAAGGCGAGAAGGCTGCAACTAGCGGGGCACTGTCTACGCCACCCCGAGCTACCTGCCAGCCTAGTCATCATATGGGAGCCCAAGCACGGGAGGATGAACCCTGGGCGCCCTTCCAAGGCTATGGTCAACACACTCTTAGAAGACAGCGGCGCGGCTAATGTAGATGAACTGAACACACTGATGAGGGAGAGGGAGAAGTGGAGAGTCTGTCATCGTGCCCGACAGCGGCCCCCTAGGCCTGAGTCGATGTAGTGGTAGTAGTTGTTATTAATAAAAAGATCAACGCCTACCTTCTAATAAGGCCTCTGAGGATTCGGGTGTGGATGCAAAAGCTCTCTATGGTTGTTAGGTTGGTATTTAAGGCATTTTTGACAAGAAGACACCAATCCTGCAATTTCTTGATTCATCCTGGGCCAATACATCACTTCTCATGCCCTTCTCTTACATTTTTAAATGCCTAGGTGGCCTTCATGAATTTTATCAAGCATTTCTTTACAGGGACATTTAGGTTTAACAATTCTACTACCTTTGTACAATATCCCATCCACAACAGACAGTTCTGATCTGTGGTTCCAATAATCTTGTACTGCTGAGATACAGCCATGTCTATTATCTGGCCATTCATCCATCACCACTCGTATTACCTGATTGAGAATTTTGTCCTTCTCTGTCTCCAGATGCAGCAGTTACAACTTTTTGGGAGCAATAAGTACAGTTTCTATGACCATATCAATGAATACCTGAACATTAATAACGTTCCTGTGACTGTCTTTTGTTGGATCCACAGCTCTGGAAAGTGTGTCAGCCATGTACATGAATTTTCCAGGTGTGTATGACACATTCAATGCATATCTTTGCAATTTGATCATCATTCGCTGAATTCACAAAGGACAGTCACTTAAAGGTTTGTTAAACAATGCAATCAACAGCTTATGATTAGTTTCAACATCAATAGATTGCCCTGACACAAACTGATGAAATCTCTCGCAAGCAAACATAATGCTGAGCAATTGTTTTTCCATTTGGGCATACCTTGTTTGTGGATCAGGTAATGAATGAAATGCATACGCCACTGGTAGCCATTCCTGATCATGTTTTTGGAGTAATACTGCCCCTAAGCCTGCTTGAGATGCATCACCTGAGATTTTGGTGGGTCTCTCAGCCTCACAGAATTTCAACACAGGTTATTTTGTGTGTACTTTCTTGAGATTTAGCCATGCCTTCTCTTGTTCATGGTTCCAGCTCCATTCATTACTCTTTTCTGTTAGCTGCCTCAATGAAGCAAGCTGTTCCAAGAGATTGGGTATAAATTTTCCCATGTAGTTGACCATTTCCATAAACCTCTGAACATCCTTTTTACATTGTGGTCTTGGCATGTTCTCAATAGCAGAAACCTTCAATGGATCAGGACGTGTACCCTCTTTGCTGATGATATCACCCACAAAGGTAAGTTCAGTCACTCCTAGCTGACATTTGTCTTCATTCAATTTCAGGTTAGCCTTGCGGGTTGCCTCAAAGACTTGTCTGAGCCTGGCGTCATGCTCTTGTTTAGATGATTCCCAAATAATAATATCATCCATGGATGTATCTACGCTTCAGTACACTTCAAGAGCTGATGCAATTGCAAAATGAAGCCTAAGAAAACAGTATCTGGCAAAGGGAGTGTTAAAGGTACACAATTTTGAACTCGGTTCATCCAATTTGAGTTGCCAGAATCCGGAGGATGCATCTAATTTACTAAAATACTTTGCATTAGCAAATTGTGACATAATTTCTTCACAAGTAGGCAATTTGAAATGCTCTCTTTTAATGACACAATTCAAGTCTCTTGGAGCTAAACAAATCCTCAGGTTTCCATTTTTCTTATCAACAATGACAAGCGAATTGACCCATTCGGTTGGTTCATCAATATTTTTTATGACTCCCAGCCGTTCCATTCTGCTCCATTTTCAGTTGATGACGTAATGCAAAATGTACTTTTCTGCAAGGATTTATTACGGATTGCACTGTATTGTCAATTTTAATCGAGTGCTCTCCTGGAAGACAATCAAGCCCTTTAAATAAGTCTTCATACTCTTTCATCAAGTCACTGTATTCTGACTGTGTCGCTATCCAGGACTAAAATTCTTTTCACCAGTTAAGTCTTTCACAGGCAGAAAAACCCAGAATTGACTGTACATTTTTTGGCACAACCACGAATGAAAGTGTATGCACAATATTTTTGTGTGATACCTTTGCCACACATGTTCCTTTAACTGGAATGTCTGCATCTGAAAACCCAGTTACTTTTATATTTGTCTGATGTAACTTCAGTCTTGGCTTTAAAGCATCAAACTCATATTCTACAAGAACCTTTACTTGCGCTCCAGTATCAAGTTTAAACAGAATATTGTTTTGATTCACTTGCAACGGAATAGTCCAGTCATTCTTACTTTGTTTATTTTCACAAAGCACATCTATATAAAATTCCTTGCGTTCATCTTCAAGCACAGCATTTACTTGTTTCATTTTATTTTCCTTCTTTCTACTTTTGCAACAGTGTGAAAAATGATTAATCTTACCGCAGCCATTGCAAATTTTTCCATATGCAGGACGCTGATTTAGATGATGTTCCTGCGCAAAGCGATCACATGACTTTTTTCTTTCCAATGCCGTCTTGCTCTCTGTCGATATTGTTGACGTATTATTATATTTATTGATGTACTTGCGCTTTTTACAGCATTTACATTGAAGTTTTTGACAAACAGCCTGCAACATTATGGTCTCAGAAGCTTTGCAAAGCACCAAAGCTTTTTCAAAATTTAAATCTTGCTCCCTCAACAGCCTTTCTCTCAGAGCATTATCTCGAATACCACAGACAAGTCTATCTTTAATGAGAGAGTCTGTGAGCAATCTAAACTCACATGTACTACTACGCTTTCTTAACTCAGTAACATACTGATCAATTGTTTCAGCGGCTCTCTGCACACATGCGAAGAATTTCTATTGCTCAAACGTTAAATTATGCTTAGGTTTACAAAATCTGTCCAATATCGACTTCAAATTGAAATTATCTCCATCTTCAAAGACAAAATTATTACATACCTCTACTGCATCATTCCCGATTACATGGAGCAAAAGTGCAGCTTTGGTTTTTCCTGATTTTTCTTCATAATCGATCGCTGATAAGTACATTTCAAACTGTTGCTTGAATATCCTGCAATTCTCAGCTACGTTGCCAGTCAGCTGAAGTTTTGGTGAGGGTTGTAAACCTTCCATTTTACCGTTTACACGTTCGAACTTTTTTCTTCTCTTTTTTTTCGATTATCTTTGATTTTCGATTCTCGGTCCTCCTGCATTATTCTTCCAGACACTTTTGACACGATGTTATGTTACTTCTGTTTAAACGTACCATGGGTTAACAGTAAAGGATCATATTCTGGAAGAATTAGAGAACTTTTATTTACAGTAATAAACAAACACGTCTTAACCCACCCATGTACATGCTGGAACATTCTGGCAACCCTGCGCATGCTCAGTGCTCTGTCCAGTCATGTACTGGCACATCATTGCACATGATATCACCACATCACTTATGATCTTAGGGTCTTACAGTTGTCCTTCTGAATTCCTGGTTTGACTGGAGTTAGTTGCCTGACTTGGTAATAAGGGTAGTAATGGTAAGTCTTCACTGGGAGAGGTTTTCCCTGCCCATGTTTGACCTGAAGCTGTGAGACATCATGGGTACAATGGGTTACTCCCTCCCTGCCTAGATACCACTATGATACCTGTTTTGGTGTTTCCATCCTGCTTCTGGGATAGGATGTAAAAATGATTGTGGTGAAAGAGTCTGACACATTGCCTGTCAAGTGTGATTCTGTGAGCACAACTATGTCAGGCTGTTGTTTGAATTGTCTGTGAGGAGGGTGCTGTATGAAGGGGAGAGGAGGTAGCTGAATCTTTTTCTTTGATTATGCAGACTGAATGGCTCCTTAAAAATCCTAAAGTGGAAGGAAGATAAAAGGTGTTTGGCGATGGAATCTGTTAGAGGTGTTGGTTGATGTAATGAGAGTTGTGTGAAAGGTACCTCTAAGGGAATGAGAGGGAAGCAGAAATACACAGAATGAAGATCAACGCTGAAGGAAATCATTGGTTAAGATAAAAGGACCACATATTGGAAACAGTCATGAATGGATGGGAAGAGAAGATTTGACAGAGATGAAGAAACCACAGAACTAGCCAGGAACTTTCAGCATATTTCCTTCCACACAATGGAAAAAAACACTTCCCATTCTAAACACTTAACTTTTAATTTTACACATCCAAACTTAATTCCATTCTCAATCTAAGTTGAATTATCTGCAGGCATATGTGCTACCTATTTCATTCAGCATTTACAGAAGAAAATCTAATGTGGCCGAGTGGTTTCAAACAACAAAAGTATGTTCTAATGATCTTTGGAAGGGCACTGCTGCTGTAATTACAGATCTTGATTAGCTACAAGGTCTCTTTGCTATTATATTTAGCTTCAATTTTCATCCAGTAAACCAAAAGTAATTTTTTTGTAAACTATGTACATCTATACTGACTCTTCTGAAGTCCTCTGAAATTCCAATAGTACTGTGTCACTACAATAATATATGCTCTCAGTTTCAACCAGTTTTGCAGTGAATACAAGGATCTAATTCTTGTGTTTTATTTCTCTGTTTTTTTTGGAAGATTGTATGTAATCTATCAGTTTGGCTGGGCAATCCAACCCTGGTCTTAAGGCAAAGGTCAAACAGGACCTAAAATAAATTGAAGAGCATCTATGAACTAATTGTACTTATAATCTTTAGAACTTACTATAAATTAAATTGACATGGACCACAACCGGACAAGTGCTGTATGTCTCTGTAATTTAAAGGACTGCCAAAGCACTTTTAAAATTAATTTTAAGTAATTTTCTAAATGCCTGCAATAGTATATGCAATTTCCATAATGTTGTTGTCAGCATGTTTTTTTTTTCCCATTGTTATTATTTCTAACATAAAATACACGAGGGAGCCAACTCAGTCCACAGGCTAACACATACGATGGATATTTCTATCAATAGTTTAATCAGGTGGTGAAGACAGCTTGTGTGTGTTATGATACAAGTAATGTAAGTTATGATAAATTGAAGGGTCT
Source organism: Mobula hypostoma (assembly GCF_963921235.1). NCBI lineage: Eukaryota > Metazoa > Chordata > Chondrichthyes > Myliobatiformes > Myliobatidae > Mobula > Mobula hypostoma. The sequence goes on along the minus strand of NC_086102.1, from coordinate 59,165,412 downwards.
ATTCATTGAATGTCCAAAAGCAAGTCTATCATATGATATATAAGCTCACATACACCAGAGGATTTTCCTTAACTCTGCTCATATGCAGCTGGAGAATACAGAGTTTATAACAATTAAATTTCAACATCATAAGAAGTGAGATGAAATTAAATCAGGGTTTTTGAACAACCTAAGTCTGATACTATGCAGCATCATTGGAAATTTTTGGTTAATGCATCAGCCAAATTAAGCATGCAGCAGAAATGTACTCCCACACTCAAAAAAAATGCCAATAAGGCAAGTACGCTCCTCAGTGAAAGCTCCATTTTAAACTCCTGCTCAGTATCCCCAAGCAGGAGAACAGCAAAATTTAGAAGCAGCCAACCATCACTGCTCAAAGCGTTGCATTATTCATCAGCTGAGTATTCAAATGCATTGTTTAGCAAGAAATCAGAATCCATATAGCAAGAAGAGGATGCTCCCTACAGCAAGAATTAATGCCTTGTTGTCCCAAAAGTGAAAGCTCACATGGCCTTCTCAAAGAGAATAAGCCGCATATCATACCTGGACACTGAAAAGGACTCAAACAAACTGATTAGACCTTTCTACTTCCCACATTTTTCTAAACAAACCTTGCAAATGCCTGACAGAATTAAATCAAAATTGAATACTCACATGTCTCACACCTTTTTGGAAAATAAAGCCTATAAGAAAAAAGTCATCCCTTGTCTAGTGAGTGGCCAGGAAAATGTTTTGCTTTTTTTCCCCATAAACCCCAACCATCAGGCTAAGCCACTTTAGCCTAGAAACGTAGGCCAGTATAACTATGTACAAATAAATCACTAATCCTTTCACAAACATTCAGCAATAGATTTCTGATCACCTATAAATAGTGGCCAAACATCAGTTGAGTACTGACTTTTCAAAAAGCAAATGCCTGAGCCTGCTCATTAAATTTTGATGCATTTCTGACTGACCTATCCAATTATCACAATAGGCTGAGAGAATTGGGTCCTTTTGAAACCTACCAGTAATGTAACCTTTGGTGAAAGTTGTTAGAAATATTTAAAACAATTCTCCAAGAGGACCACAACCTTATCATGGTTTTGAGGCTTGCATGTTTCAATGACCCAGAGAGCAATGCTGGCTGGAGTCAGGGCTTTATGCTTAGGCTCTTGGTTGGGTCACCCATGCCAAACAGGTCAACGGGTAGAGGCCAGACTAAGAGTGGTCCACCAGTCCTCCAGGTTTGGGGGCTCAGCTTAGGGCTTAGCTGACTAGTAAAACAAAATTGTTACAGAAACAGCAACAAAGAATCTTGCGTGTGACAGTATTCTGGGATGTATGACTGACAGCAGTGAAAGCTAAGAGGAAGCTACTGACACAAAGAGCACTGCCAGAGATGGAGGACCTTCATTACCGACCTAAATACCAGCAGTGTAACAGGCAGTAATATTATTATTAATAATAATAATAATGATGATGATGATAATAATTTAAAACAATGAAGGGTTTATAATTAGGATAGGATTGCTGAAATTGCTAGCTCAAACAGAAGCATATAAGTTCAAGCATTGAAGGAGATTAATGATAAAGAGGTTTTCCATTCACAGTAGTAACTGACATCATAGTCCATCTGATTGTTCCATCATAAAATGGCTTGTATGCTGATAGCTAAACATTATGCAAGCTTATAGGAGATATGCTCTTAGCCACCCTTTTTATTCACCAGCATTTGATTGCCTCTTCTCTGAGATCAGATAGGAATTTCCAATGGTATCTTTTCTTCTGCATTAGTCCAAGCAGTGGTGGTGAAGCTGGCATGTACAAAAAGTTTACCGGTGCCCAGTATGCAGTGGCACCGAATTCTTTATACTCCGCCAAAAACAAAAAAAGATAAATAATGATTTTCTTTACTGCCAAGTGAAGCAGTGAATAATTTTGTACTACCCCGAGAGCAGTAAGATAATTTCACACGAAACATCTCACACCAGCTTTACAGTTGTGAGAACATGTGACATTGCATGTTGAAATCCTTGCAGACTCTATACACATCATTTTTTGGACAGTGAACTGTTGGCATTGGCTTCATTCTGTTTATATTTTACTTCTGTCATTTGTGAGTGAACATCAGATATTCTGTGCTAATAATGGTAAATACTGTATGAAGTTTAGTTCCTCCATGAATATTCATTTGAGTCATTATTTTCTGTGATGAACTTGGTCAAGTCTAGTTATAGGAGCAGACTTACTGATGAAACTAATGCTAAGTTCATAGCTCTCAAAACAACCAAACACAAGCAGGCATAAAATATTTGTCATCATTAGTGCAGCATGAAAAGCCTCAGGGAGAGTGATGTGTGTTTATTTTCCTTTCCATGATCTTTTACGAATATGCACCAAAGCTTATATTTTCACAAGTACGAGAGGTTCTGCAGATGCTGGAAATCCAGAGCAACACACACAAATTGCTGGAGGAATGCAGCAGGTCAGGCAACATCTATGTAAAAAATAAACAGTCAATATTTATTCAGGACTGAAGAAAGGCCTCAGTCCGAAACATCAACTGTTTCCATAAATGCTGCCCGACCTGCTGAGTTCCTCCAGCATTTTGTGTGTGTTGCCTTATTTTTTCATGTTCACATTTTTTATGTTACATGCTGTAGGAGATACAATAATAATACTATTTAGGAATGATATTATTTTTAGATGTCTTTTGAAAAGATTAATATCAATCATTTTAAAAGAGGTTTTCTATAATCTTCATTTATTGCAATCTGCATCTGTTATACTTTCATACCAGAAGGGAAAACTTCACTCAGCTTCACTCAACAATATATGGACTCACAGTCAAGGACAATTCATCTCATGTTCTCGATGCTTATTGCTTATTTATTTATTATTATTATTATTAGCTTTTTTTCTTTTGTTGTCTTTTGCACATTGAGTGTTTCTCCATGTTGTTGGGTGTAATCTTTTATTGATACTATTATGTTTTCTTGGATTTACCGTATATGCTCACAAGAAAATGAATCTCAGGGTTGTATATGGTGACAGATATATGGTGATATTAAATTTACTTTGAACTTTAATAGTAAAACAATGAATACATGTAAATAAGCAACAAGGCTCATCCTTTTTCCTTAAAAATGTCCATAATTATTGTTACTAATTCATTAACCAATAATAATCTCTGCTGAAAATTATCATGACATACAAGAGAATTGATTTTAGAAGATTATTGCTAACTTGGTAGAGCAGAGCTACTAGAACTTGATGTTTCAATCCCTGTGGTAAGTCAGCACTCTCGATGTTGGCAGTGGGCTTGGAGTGGTGACAAGGAGGGAGGATAGGTATGTCATCAGGGTCATCAGGTGGGCACCCTCCTTCTTTGACTTTTCATTATTAAGCCCACGACGTCTCCAGAGGGCTCAACAGTGCTATCTGGCGTCCCAGATACACCCCTCTCAGTTCCATACCCTCCTGTCTTCATCTTGCAGCCCAATTGTTATCCTTCCTTTTAATCCAAATCCAATTGCTACTTTTTCTGCTGCATTTGACAAGGATTTGATTGCTTGTTGGAGGGAGTGACCCCTCACCCCCATCTTCTTCAATAGACTGGTCATAGATGTAGCAACCAATCCCCTGCATCCCACTTCTACAGGGAAAATCTTGGACTTCCAGCCATTCTGGGCAGCTTCAGTTGCCATTTCAGAGCACTTGGTCTTTTTCCTCTCATAAGCTTCTTTGACACCATCTTCCCATGGTACTGTCAATTCCACAACATATGCCAGCTTGGCTGTTGTGGACCACAGGACCATGTCTGGCCAGAGTGTTGTAGCCGCAATGTCTGGGGGAAACATAAGCTTTTTTTCCAAGTCCATGTTTATTTTCCAATCCCAAGCAACCTGCAGAACGCTAACATCTTTTGATGTTATATGGTGCTCTAGAGGTTGGCCTGCTGGAACAAATCGTGTGATGTGGATATTTCCTGCCAATGTTTGTGGGAGAACATTTGTGGTGATTCACCTCTGTTCCAAGATTGATGCCAGCTGTCTGAGAACTTGGTTATGCCGCCAAGTGTACCACCCCTGGGTGAGGCTCGTGGTACATCCTGTTAAAATGTGCCTTAGTGATGCAGGTGCTTGACACAGAAAGCAAATGGGGTCTTCTCCGCACCACTGGTTCAGGTTCTGGGGTGTGGGTAGGAGGTCATAAGTGGTTCTGATGACAAAACTTAGCCTAGATCCCTCCATCTCCCAGATGTCACGCCAGCTAAGTTTCCTCTTTTCCCGGCTCTCCCAATTAGTCCATTGGCCCGCTTGGCCATTGAGACGGCTCTGGTGTGTCGCTCTACCTCCTCCTGTCTTCTCAACTCCTCCCACCATGAGCCGTCTCTTCTGCACTGATGTTGCCTTGTGCCTCTGAGGAGCTCTTGGGACGAGCCCGAGCCCGGCTCTCCCATGTTGGACTTGGCCAACCACATCCCTGAAGTGAAGAGCAGACTTAGCACTCTGAACGGCTTCAGATGGAGTCCACTTTCTCCCTGCTGCCACGGGGGGAGGGGGGCGCTGTTCGAATAACAGTATCTTCAGATTCAGTGAGGGTCATGACCAACCTTGCTTTGATTCATTTGAATTCTTCCACAAGACTTGCAATTAGTAATTCCAATTTGCCGTTCTCGTACAGTCCAGCAGGACTTGAGCATTGCGGAAGTCCAAGCCACTGTTTCACATGAGTCTTGGGAGTGTGCCGAACTGGAGGCACCACAGTTTGAGTTTTTCTGGCAGCCAGGTCTTGTTGATGCGAGCTATGTACATGATGGTATCCTTTTTGAGTTGTTTAAACTGCTCAGTGCTCTTGAGCTTCGCATCATACCATCGGCCCAAGTTCTTCACTGGCATTTCTGAAACAGCTGGGACAGGTGTTCCATCGATACGAAATCATTGATCCGTGACTTGACCTTTGACAATGGAGATGCTTCTGCACTTGCTGGGCTTCATCTTCATCGTCACCCATGTGATGTTTTGATGAAGCTTTTCCAGAAGTCTCTTGATGCAGGGGACAGTTGTCGTCAGTATCGTTATATCGTCCATATAAGCTCGTATCGATGGTAACCATTGACCAAACTGGAGCCCTTTTCCTCTCGCAACCCATTTTGAGGCTCTGATAATGAGCTCCATTGCCATAGTAAAGACCAATGGGGAGATGGTGCACCCTGCCATGATGCCTACTTCCAGTGGTTGCCACGCTGTGGTGAGGTCTGATGTTGCAGATCCTGGAAGTAGTGTTTTACCAGATTTGTTGTTGTTGCAGGCACCTGAAAGAATTCAAAAGCAGTCCACAGTAGGGAATGAGGAACTGATCCATAGGCATTGGCCAGGTCGAGGAACAAGAAATGCAGATCCTTTCTTTCTTTCTTAGCCATCTGAATTTGATGCCATATGACGCTGGTATGCTCAAGGCATCCCGAGAATCCTGCTATGCCAGCCTTTTGGATTGATGTATCAATGAAACGGTTTTGTTTCAGGTACTTTGTAAGTCTTTGCACCAACACACTGAAAAAGATCTTGCCCCCTATGTTCAGAAGGTTTATTTGGCCAAACTGTTCAATGGTGGACAAATTCTTTTCTTTTGGGATCAGAACTCCCCCCGTTCTTCTCCAGGCTTTGGGGATAACTTGCTTTTCCCATGCAACCATCATGTTTTTCCAAAGGAATTTCAGAACATCCGGAGCGTTCTTGTAGACACAATACGGAACACCATTAGGGCCTGGCGCTGATGCCAATCTTGCCTTCTTCACTGCCTCTTTCACCTCACTGAGCTTGGGAGGGCTGATGTTAAATTGATGTTGTGGGGGTGAGATTGGTGGGATGTCAGCTGGGACAAGTATCGGTTCATTTTTTCGTTTATCAGTGTGGATGATTCTGAGATGTCTTTCAATCTCCTCTTTTGATACTTTCAAGTATCCGCTTTTCTCTTTTGTGAAAATGCCTTTCACATATTTAAAGGGATCTTTGTAGAAGTCTGTTCTTGCTTTTTCCTTCTTTTAGATAGATAGATATACTTTATTGATCCAGAGGGAAATTGGGTTTCGTTACAGCCGCACCAACCAAGAATAAAGCATAAATATAGCAATACAAAAACCACAAACAATCAAACAACAAAATGCAAACTATGCCAAATGGAAAATAAGTCCAGGACCAGCCTATTGGCTCAGGGTGTCTGACCCTCCACGGGAGGAGCTTCAAGTTCGATGGCCACAGGCAGGAACGACCTCCTGTGCTGCCCAGTGTTATATCTCAGTGGAATATGGCCAAAGTCCAACAGCAAAAAGTTCAATATCCGGTCTACAAACATGTTCCTCGATCGTAATATGACCCGGATTGCACCATCTGTTGTTAACCAGAACAGTAAGCACCCAACTCTTTTATGCTTCCCACTCTCAGTGCTCTTCCCGTCAGCCCGAACGGTCTGGAAGCTGTCCATGGAGAAGTTTGGATCGGGTATGTCCTCGTGCAGCCCCGTTCCAGTGAAACACATAACTCTGCACTCCCAAAATGTTCTCTGATGCCTGGCTAGCGCTGTGAACTCGTCCATTTTATTACCCACCGAACTCCTCTTCTCCATAAGTCTGTGTTGTCTCGACCCAGTCCTCTTTCCTCGACTTTGTGATCCCCCTCTGCATCCTCTGTGTGTTTTCCTCCAGTTTTCAACGGGGGTGTCCACCGCTCTGCTCACTAAACCGGCCGGCATAAGCTCAATCAGCTGGTCCCTGGAATACACAATGCTACCATGCTTCTGTCCCACTAATGAGATGTGTCCGAATGTAACTATTTCCAGTGCTAAAAACCCAAATAAAACTCTCTCTACCAGCATGTTAGAGAGGGTGCAGCTTCGACGTGTTACCGTGCAAAAAAAACAAAGCATAACGTAAGTTAAAAAGTAAGAAGAAAAAGGTAAGAATACTGGTCTGGAACAGCTGTAACAGGCTGCATGCACGACCGGCGCATGCGCACTAAACATCGTTTCCTTAAATTCTCTGCTCTGCACAGCTTCGAGAGCCTTTGTTTTAGGTCCTCTTGAAGGAGGTTGATGCCCTCCCTTTCTTCTACTGTTACTTTTTTCCACACCTTCCTCAGGCGTCTTTTTTTTTAACAAGTCGTTGGATTTCCTGGAGACGACGGGATTTGCAGGGAGAAGGCATATCTTTCCTGCTGACTTGTTCCTTCACTCCAAATTTCTGCTTTCCGTAGCTGTAGATCAGGTCACCCATCCTCTCCAACTTCTTTTCTGCTGGTCCCTTGATGCCACTTACGATCAGGCTCACATCTGCATTGATGGTTTCTCACTCCTTGCTGTTAGACTTTGGTCATTTCACCAACGGCTTACGTCCTTGCACATTCTCTGCTTTACGATGTGCCTGGCCGTGTCTTTGACTGCTGCTTGTGCCTGAAACTTCTTCCACATCCCGTAGGGTGCTGATACTCTGTGGACTGTGGGTTTGTTCCTGCCGTTGAGTTTCATCCGACTGATTTGGCCTTCCTCTTAACAGAATCTGGTCAATGCGGGGCCCTGGTTTGGAGATTTTCAAGCATTTCTTCTGACCTTGATGAATTTTTAGACCACAAGTTGATGTTACTTTATTCCAGCCACACCTACAGGTCTGAAGAACATGTCCAGCTGCTGGTTTCTCAAGAGTATTGCCACTTTCTTGATTCATTGTCGTGTCCATGCCAAGGTTCATTACCAGGAGATCAGTCAGAGAGTCTTCTTGCGCTCCCGCTCTCACAGACTCAGGGGGTATACTTCTTTTTAAACTTTCCATAGCCAAGTGAGGGTGGCTCTTGTGCCCTGATAGGGTGACGGAGCCTGCTGTTATGGGTAGCTAGCCCATAACAGCCCCGTTGGGGTCTATTTCCTCCTGTCAGCTGTCTCTCCAGCTGTCACACGGTCTTTCCCTTGTTGTCAGCTGCACTTTCACAGCAGTCACTGGTTTTCTCCCAGAAGATCAGTAGAGCTACCAGGACTTGATGTTTCAATTCCTATGGTAAGTTGGCACTCTCGATGTTGGCAGTGGGCTTGGGGTGGTGACAAGGAGGGAGGGTAGGTACGTCATTAAGGTCATCAGGTGGGAACCCTCCTTCTTTGACGTTTCGTTGATAAGCCCACGATGTCTCCAGAGGGTTCAGCAGTACTACCTGGTGTCCCAGATACACCCCCCTCAGTTCCATACCCTCCTGTCTTCATCTTGCAGCCCAGTTGTTGTCTTTCCTTTTAATCCAAATCCAATTGCTGCTCTCAGACCCTTTCGCCACTTTGTTCTGGGGTACTTCAATCTTTTTTTAAACGTTTCTAGGTCAATTAAATGGGAGGTTCTTTTACTGAAATTTTCCCATGATATATTTTTATTTATAAGAAAATGACCCTTTCTATGGAGAAAGACAGAATTTAAGTATCTAGGCAGAATAATATTGCAAAATTATTATATACATCCCTGGTCTTTCTAACTATATATTGGCATGAACAGCCAGACTTTCTTAGGACTTGGGAAAGAAAACATTATGATTAAATCCTCCACTGTCTTACATATATTGCCCACCCACCATCCAGTACAGTTGTTCTTGCACCTCTGTAAGATTAGACAAAAAACTTTTCTTGATAGAATGTTGGCTATAACATTTGACATCACTGAGAATCCCACTTGAAGTGGTCTTCATAGAATAAGACCTCTCACCACCTTCTGGCTTGGCACAGTGACAAATGCTACATTCATTTATATCCTCTACCCTGGTAATGGAGGTAAGCCTTCAATATTTTGGCCAATTCTCTCACTATGATGCAGAAACACCTATCCTGAAGGTCCTTGTACAACTGACGACAAGGTCCTGAAAAGATCCTGATTGTTAATTACCCAATCATCTAACAAGAAAGGCATTTTTGCATTGGCCATGCAATGACTCTCAAGGTCAAGTCAGATTTTTCTGTTAGCCGTTTCATGTATCTCGTTCCACTCAATGTGACCGTTCTCAGCAATATATTGTCCAATCACTCTTCACACAGCATTACTTGCTTTGAAAAATCCAAAGTATACTATTGGAGCTAGCTTCCTATAACATACATCTCCCAAGTCCATCTCAGACCACCTCCTACAGCAGACAATATTGAAAATCTGAATAACTCCCAGAAACATATCTTGGGCTGCTCACCCTTGGAGAGTAATTTTAAGGAAGCTTTGAACCCAACCTGCATTACCTCTGTCTATGTCTGTACATTCCAACTGACTTTTCCGGCTATGTTCTGGAGGAAAAATCTGCACAATTTCTGATATTTCCTTTGTCATAGTCCTTCCAAATGAACACACATAATGTTCATTAAGATTCTGGCAGTCTTTTGGATCTAAGTCCATGCACACTCAGCTATCGTCAGGAATGACAAATATTTAACACAAATGTGGAAAAATACGCATGGAAGCACCTGAAGAAAAATTGGCAGTAATGTCAAAAGGTGAAGGAAGGCAGTATCACAAAGATGGGTCCTAAAATCTAACAAAACAGGATTTAGCTGTATAAAGAACAAGAATGTTAGAATATTCAATGGTTATCAGTCTGTGATTTTAATATATTACCATGGGCTCTGGTGCTTGGTAGACATTTTCATAAGATGTGCTGCTGTTTTGGACCTCAGGAAGTTTTGTGTTTTCACAGTATTTTTGAAAAGATTTCTTTTTAAAGCAGCTTTGGGGAAAAAAAAGATTTGTTTTCAGAAGCCAGGAAAAGCTCTCTGGACATGATAACACTGGGGGAATAAAAGAGGCATGAATTTGATAGAATTTTAGAAGAAACCTCTCCAAAGTCCTTTTTTTTTTATTAAATTTTGCAATGTTTGGCAGTTGATGGGTAATCTGAATATTGCGGGTTGGAGATTTCATAGCGTGTACTGGATTTCCTCTACTGTTGATTTCTTTTGAAAAACACACATTAATTATATTGAGATACATGTCAGATGGTCAGTGAAAGACTAAAAATAGCATGGAAGTGTCATAAGAATTTGAATAAAGGAGTCATCGGACAGACTTTATGTCTACAGAGGAGGATTTAAAGAAAATTGGTCAAAACGGAGAGTTTCATGCATTAGATCAGTTAGCAGGAAGCCCAATGAGATACAAAGAAGATACTGTGTAAGGGTAATCAGAGACATCAAGGTCACCAGAATGAGGAAAAGAGGATGAAGAGAAGGAAGATGTGCAAATAGAAGGAAGGGATCATTATGTACCAATATTTTCAATGAGTAAAGGGCTGTACCTCCATACCTGTACTATGCCAGCTTCCACTCACACTAAATGACACTGTAACTAAGGACTGCCCTTGCACTCTCAATTTAATTAATTGGAAAGAAGTAAATACAGACACAATGGTATCCACTCATTAATAATTTGACTAGTTAAGGCATGCACTTGGGAAGATAAAATTTTCCAGGTAGACGTTCCAGGAAGTTAACAATGGGGCAGGTAGACACTTTTAATTGGCATTAAACTTTTATTTATTTTGGTCCATTACACCAGGTCACTGGATTTTTTAATTATTTGCAAAAGGTTGTACTGGGACATTCTAATGTATTCAACCAAGAACTTGTCATGAAAACCAAAGCAGTCATTTGAAAGCTTTCAATATTTAATACAGCCCTCAGGTAGATTTACCTCATTTTTACATGTAGTGAAAGATGTTATTTTGTCCTTGGCATGTAAACAATGGAGACTTTAAAATCCTGTTGTGAAGGTTACACTTATTAAACAGTGAGGGAAATTAGGCTCAATATTCATTATTATGATTATCATGTCGAGTTGTGTAACAGCTGTTCTCAACACACATGCACAAGTGCAAGAGTACCTCTTATAAGTTTCAGGAATACATAAACAGCTTCTTGTCTATTTACAAATAGAAAACCATACTTAGCCATGAAAGATTCTACGTGTTTTATCCACTGGAATTTCATTATTGAAATTTCCATTACAGAAACTAAATACGATGAACTTTAATCCTGGTCATTGTGGCAATTCAATTACAATCGCCACAGGAGTGTGACAAAAACTGATTATACTTTTATCTAGTTTTACCTTGTCATTGACTTATTTAATTAGTTGGACTAAGTAAGGAATTAGAATTGAGTTTCAAAATGGAAATTATGTTTCATCTTAACTTGATGCAAGGCTTTGTTGACTAAATGTGACCAGGCAGCATGCCTGAAGAAGGAGCCAAACAACACAATTCAAATTAAAGCATGGGAGCATTAAGACTATTATGAAACCATTAGTTTGAGTTTAAGCAACTTCCATAGGAGAAAGGTAGTGTTAATGGTTTGGATCAAGAAATCTTCATCAGAACTGGAAAAGTACAAAACTAAGACTTAGTTTGCAGAGAGTGAAGAGGTGGATACAACAGATGGGATGACAGTAATAGGGAGCAGACCAAAATTATTAATGCATCAAATTTTCAATATGATATTTAGAAGCAGTACAGAAACAAAATAAACTAAATTGTACAAGAGAGGTACGGCTGCATTTGTAGAGGAGATAAAGGGTAGTTATCTGAAATTCTCTAATAAATCCAGAGATTTGAATGTGCTTAGATTTAAAGTGTGGTGCTATTTCTCAAGCCAACACTGAGTATTGGTAGAGTAATGCTTTATAACACACTTCATAGTGGTGTTTACCCAGATAGAAGTCCTAATGATTTCTTAACTTAAGGCATAGTTAATATTGCAATGCAGCCTAGTGAGGTCTGAAATATCGATTTTTGTATTCCCTTCCATAGATGCTGCCTGACCTGCTGAGTTCTTCCAGCAGATAAGGGGGGTGCTGTAGTAGTCTAGCAGACTGACCTCTACCTTGCTGAGGCCAGACGACAACTCTCAGACGCCTCCTATTACTTACCCCTTGAACAGGACCCCACAAAGGAGCACCAAGCCATTGTCACCTGCACCCTCAATGACCTTATTAACTCTGGAAGTCTCTCATCCACTGCCTCCAACTCACAGTCCCATTACCCCACTCCTCCCATTTTTATCTCATACCCAAGATCCACAAACCTGCCTGTCCAGGTAGACCCATTGTTTCTAGTTGTTCCTGCCCCATTCAGCATAACTTAACTCTGTTTTATCCACCCTGGTTCAGTCCATTCCTACCTACATCCGTGATATTTCACATGCTCTGGATCTTTTCAATGACTTAAAATTCCCAGGCCCTGATCATCTAATTTTCACCATGGATGTTCAGTCATTATGTATCTCCATCCCCCACCAGGAAGACCTTAAAACTCTCCACTTCTTTCTAGACAACAGACCCAACTTGTTCCCCTCCACCACCACTCTCCTCCACTTGGCAGAACTAGTCCTCACTCTCAATAATTTTTCCTTCTGCTCTTCCCACTTCTTCCAAACCAAAGGTGTGGCTACGGGTGTGGGTGTGGGTCCCAGCTATGTGGAACAGTGTATGTTCCAAGCCTACACCAATATCACTCCCCAGCTTTTCCTATGCTACATCAACGAACGCATTGGGGCTGCTTCCTGCACCTATGTTGAGCTCATCGACTTCATCAACTTTGCCTCTAACTTCCACCCTGCCCTGATATTTACCTGGTCCATTTTCAACACCTCCTGCTCCTTTCTTGATCTCTTTGTCTCTATCTCTGGAGACAGCTTATCTACTGATGTCTATTATAAGCCCACAGACTCTCACAGTTACCTGGACTAGACTCCTTCCCACCCTGTCACTTGTCAAATTGCCATCCCCTTCCCTCATTTTCTCCACCTCCACTACATCTGCTCTCAAGATCTTCTTGCTGTAACTTCTCATCTGTTTTTCAGTCCTGAGGAAAGGTCTCAGCCCAAATCGTCAACTGTTCACTCTTTTTCCATAGATGCTGCCGGACCTGCTGAGTTCCTCCAGCACTTTGTTTGTGTTGCTCAAGATTTCCAGCATCTGCAGAATCTGTTGTCTTTAGACCTACAGGACATTGACTGAAGTTATAAAGAAAAACTGCATATGCTCAAAATCCAAAATAAAAGCAGAAAATGCTGGAATCTTCACCAATAGGTCAGACAGCATCTGTGGAAAGTGATGCAGAGTTAACATTGCAGAATATAGACAAATCAGTGGAAATTGGTTTCTCGTTCCACAGGTGATTCCTGACTCACTTAATATTTCCATTATTTTCTGTTTCAGTGTAATCTGGGATCTAGTTGCCAACCAGTTAGCTTCATATTCAATAGAATCCATTGAGAAAAGGAATTGGTGTATAGATGGCTGAGGAGTTTTTTTTCTTCCCATCACCCCTAACTCCATCCCAAATTTCTGGTAGAGAATTAGCGCTGACATTTTCTCTTACTTTCTAGGTATTCCTTTCATGGGTCTCTCTTCTTGTTTCACAGTTAACAGTTATCTATGCAAGAGCACTCTAGATCATTCAAATCAAATCGGAAATCTGTAACCATTTGAAAAGTCTGTGATATAATTAGAACTAATACAGGAGAGATGTCTAATATTCAGCTTATGTTCCTCTAATGTTGTTGTTTCATCCACCTTGGAATCAATGATGTTGTCTCATCAGCAAAATCACAAACTGACTTCTTTTGACCAATTGCGAGGCAAACATCTACAACCTCAACAGCTTTTCTGCCATCGTCCTCAGCATGGCGTGTCCTGGGTATATATGTTTAATGAACTTTGTTGAATATGTCACCAACTTCCACTCGATAAATCACATTCCCATGCAGGTCCACTATCTCCCTCATATCCCATCTGCTCTTCCATGAGTTGCTGGAAATTCCAATCTGTGTATTGTGCAGACCAAAACTTTGTGCAGGCCAAAACCAATTAATATTTCAGCAGGAATATTTCTAGTTGTGTGATTCTAAAGATTTGGAGGAAAATTTTGCTGATATTTTATGTTCATTTTTCATGAACCTGCCATAATCCATTTTCTTGGTGCCTCCTTTATCCTGTGAAATGATCTTGTTGCTTCCCCAAAGGGAGCCAGGTGGTAAGGAGAAGTTAAGCATTCCACTTCAATTCTTGAGTTGTTCAATTAAATGGGAACCTAATTGTGTCCTATATCTGACACAACTATTCAAGCAGATCATATGTGACAAAGGTATATCTTAATTCCTTAATAGAACAACCTATGACAGTGCACACACCAAAATCCGACTCCTAGTAACTTTGAATAGCTATTACTTACAACATAAAACATGGAACAATATAGTTCCAGGACAGGCCCTGTGGCTCACAATATCTGTGCTGAATTTAATGCCAATTTCAAATAAGTCTTTTCTGCCTGTGTATAATTCATATACCTTCACTCCCTGAATATTGAGGTGTCTATTAAAAGCCTTCCTACACATTCTACCTATCTTTCTCAGTGTAAAAAAAAACTTGCCTCCCATAAACTTTCCTTCTCTCCCTGAAATGTGTGTCCTTTTAGTACAAAGAATGCAATGAGTCACTTCATTTTCATAATGGCTGACATGATCCCACCGGAGCTGATATAAATTATACGTAAGTGAATGATGCAACTGAAGATAAATTGTGCAGGATTATTGAACCTCATGTAGGTAAGTTTTAAATTCACTGGCAGGCAACAAGTGTTCAGCAATCCAATCCTCAGTCAGTGCTTTTATTTTTGAAATCCAATCTGACCTTCATGTTGTTTAACAGCATAATGCCTTCCACTGGTACCCAGCATAATGCCACCTTCTATATCTAATTCTAAAACTGTGAGAATTCCTGATGATTTTATGCTGGGCTTGAGCTGGTGTCTCTTTCTTCTCAGTAATCATGTTAACAACCTGCAACATTTTCTGTAGAAGAAAGGTATTGTTTATAATAATCTTATATTCTGCACTAAGGAAATTTATCTTTCCTGACCAGCTTAGGTGTCATAAAAGCATCTTTCAGTTTACTTGTCCTGGATTGGGAGTGTAAAGAGTCATAGATAAACATTACATGGTCACCGAGTGTATGGTTATGGCCCTCTTCTGTCGTAGCCCACACACTTTAAGATTCAACATGTTGTGCATTCAGAGATGCTCTTCTGTACAACTGTTGTAACGTGTTATCTGAGTTACTTTTGCCTTGAAGCATTCTACCTATTCTGACCTCTCTCATTAACAAGGCGGTTTCACTTACACAACTACACTCACTGGATGTTTGTTTTTTTTTGTTTTTCCCACCATTCTCTGGAAACTCTGGAAACTGTTGTGTGTGAAAATCCCAGGAGATCAGCTGTTTCTGAGATATTCAAACCACCCCATCTGGCACCAGCAGTCATTTCATGGTCAAAATCACTTAGATCACATTTTTCCCCATTCTGATGCTTCATCTGTACAGCAACTGAGCCTCTTGGTCACATTTGTATGCTTTTATGCACTGAGTTGCTGCCATTGAATAGCTGATTAGATATTTGCATTAATAAGCAGGTATACAGGTGTACCTAATAAAGTGCTTGGATGGTAAAGGAATAAATGTTATTTCAAATTGGTGTGCAGGTCACAAAGACCAGCATCTTGAGATGGGTGCTAGTGCATATGGTGTTCTCAAAGCCTAGAAGCCTGCAGATCATGTGCTTTAATGCATTAATCAAGGTCATCATCAATTGTAATACAGTGTTGCAACAACAGTAATGTAGTTACCGCCATATGCTCTACTTGCATGGAGGACCCAATTTTAGCATCAAGAAAAGATGCACTCTTCTGAAGGGTCATCAATCACTGCAAATCAATTATTGTCTCGTTTTGGCTACCATTTCATGCCTCTAGGCCTTGTTACAGTTTGTAAAGTCTCTGGTGAAGTAGAGTCAAGGATTATGCATCTGCAGTCAAGACTTCAACAAAGCCCTTTTATTCTCAAACAGATGTTTAATTAGTATTCTCTTGGGATTTCAGTAACTCAGGGAGAACGATGAGAGAGCACCCAAAACAGAGAAATCTGAGAGAAGAGAAAGGAGCGGAAGGGGCTCTCAGGATGAGGTCACTTGCCTTGAGGATGTTCGGGAAAATGTTTTCTGCACTTCTCATCAAGGAGCAATGCAAGTGGGAATTCTATTTTATTGAGGAGAAAGTTACATGCTGCAGCTGCACAACAGGTACTGAACCTTGTTATCAATGGGAACTTAATTGACAAATAAAAACTGAAAATGCTGAAAATAAGTTATATAGTTACAGCTATATAAGATCTTGGTCAGACTCCACTTGGAGTACTGTGTTCAGTTCTGGTCACCCCACAACAGGAAGGATGTGGATACTATAGAGAGAGTGCAGAGGAGATCTACAAGGATGTTGCCTGGATTGGAGGGCGTACCTTATGAGTGTACTTTGGCCTTTTCTCCTTGGGGTGACAGAGTATGGGACGTGACCTGATAGAGGTGTATAGGATGATGAGCGACATTGATCGTGTGGCTAGCTAGAGGCTTTTTCCCAGGGCTGAAATGGCTAACACAAGGGGGTTATGTCGGGGTAAGTTTTTCACACAGAAAGTGTTGGGTGCATGGAATGCACTGCCGGCAGTGGTGGTGGACATAGATACAATAGAGTCTTTTAAGAGCCTCTTAGATAGGTACATGGAGCTTAGAAAAATAGAAGGCTGTGCACTAGGGTAATTCTAGGCAGTCTCAAGAATAGGTTACATGGTCGGCACAACATTGTGGGCTGAAGGGCCTGTGATGTGCTGTAACTTTCTATGCTCTATGCTCTAATACTCAGCAGGTTAAGTAACGTCAAAAGGAAAAAAACTGTTTTAGGTCAGTGACCCAATACCAGAATGAGAGAATTGAGAAAATAAGGGTGAGAACAATGGGAATCTACTAAGCAGACAGTCCTCCTTCAGGACATGTTGGTGAATAGACAAATGAGGCAATTGGTGAGAGAAACAAAAGAGAAGAACATACTGAAAATGTGATAACTGAGCAGCTGCTGGAAATTTGAAACCAATGAGAATACAGTAAAGCATATCTAGTAAATGAGCAAATTCTGTGGAGAGAGAAATATCGGTTAAGGTGGATGCCCTTACATCAGAACAGATTATTTCTGACATAAGGAAGAAAATATAGATGTATGAATTTAGTAATGAATCTGGGGGCAGGGGGCTGCAACATGTCCAGTCAAAAGATGAGAACTTTTTTCTCTATTCATAGCTTATGTTTCTGACTCACTGCCATCTCGAATAGACTATAGCTGCAATATTTCTTCATTTACAGAGCACTGCTGTATTAGGGTGATCAGAGACGCTCTATATTCCAGCAGCACAAAATTCATCTTAATTTTCATGGCAGTGACTGAACAAGCAACGCCAACAAAAGGCAGATTCACAGTGATACAGGATATGCTTACATCACTGCACTTATATCATTGTGAGTTTCGCATGCAACCCTAAAATATTCTACAATTGCAAGGTTGTTCTCTGCTTGAACATAAAGCTGGTATGCAATCATTCCCACTGTATCATGACAATTGCTGGAGTGCGGAGGCTTTGGCTCACCAGGCTTTGGCAAGAACAGGTTGTGGGCAAGATAAATATCTGGTAAGATTCTTCTTCTTTATTGGTACATATGTAGTTAGTGCAGGGATGAAGGCTCCAGGGGCTGTGTTGTGTTCTTTGTGTAAAATGTGGGAATTCTAGGAGACCTCCAGCCTCCTGAATAAACACATCTGCTCCAGTTGCACCGAGCTGTAGCTCCTCAGAGAACATGTTGAAGAACTGGAGCTGCAGCTCAGTGACCTTCTGCTCATTTGAGAGACAGAGGAGGTGAGAGATAGGAGCTACAGGGAAGTGGTCACTCCTAAGTTGCAGGAGACAGGTACCTGGGTGACTGTCAGTGGAGGAAAAGGAAATGGGTGGTCAGTGCAGAGTACCCCGTGGCCAATATCTTCAATAATAGATACTGTTGGGGGTACAACCTGCCAGGGAGAAGCAGCAGTAATCCGGTTTCTGGCACTGAGTCTGGCTGTGTGGCTCAGAAGGGAAGAGGGGAGAAGAGAACTGCAGAAGAGATAGGGGATTCCATAGTTAGAAGATTAGACATAAGATTCTGTGGATCCAATAGAGATATCCAGATTGTATGCTGCCTCCCAGGTATCAGAGTCAGAGACATCTTGAATCAGGCCCACGGCATTCTAAAGGGGGAGGATGAGCAGCCAGAAGTCTTGGTACATTATGGCAACAATGACATGGGTAGGAAAAGGGAGGAGGTCCTGAAGAGAGAACTTGGGGAGCTGGGTAGAAAGCAGGACCTTCTGGCTAGTAACTGCTGTATGTGCCACTCAACAGGGAGGGTAACAATAGGATGATTTGGCAGATGAATGCGTGGCTGAGGAACAAGTGCAGGTGAAGGGTTTCAGATTTCTGGATCATTGGAAACACTTCTGAGCAAGGTATCACCAGTAAAAAAGGGACAAGTTACAACTGAATCTGAGGGGGACTAATAACCTAGTGGGCAAGTTCGCTGAAACTGTTGGGGAGGGTTTAAACTAATTTGGCAGGAGGATGGGAAACTGAGTGATAAGGTTGATGATGAGGCAGTGAGAATGCAAGGAAGGACAGGCAGATGATAGGGCGAAATTGCAGTTAGTGGATTGAGTTGCAGTGTAACAGGAAGACACAATTGAAAATAGTGACGAGTACAGGACTGGAGGTGCTATATTTTAATGCATACAGTATACAAGTAAGGCCGATGATCTTGTAGAGTTCGAGATAGGTAGGCATGACTGTGGATGTCACTGAGTCATGGCTGCAAGATTACAGATGTGAGTTTAGCATTCAGGGATAAACATTGTATTAAAAAGACAGGCAATTTGGTAGAGGGGTGGCATGGCTCTATTGGTGAAAGATGAAATCAAATCTTTAGAAAGAGAAAACATAGGATCAGCAGATGCAGAGTCATTGTGGGTAGAATTAAGGAACTGCAAGGGTGAAAAAACCCTGAGGGATGTTATATACAAGCCTCTGAACAGTAGACAGGATGTGGGCTACAAATTACAATGGGAGAAAGAAAATGCATGTCAAAAGGATAACGTTACAATATTCTCAGGGGATTTCAATATGCAGATAAATTGAGAAAAATAGTTTGGTGCTGGATCCCAAGAGAGAGAGTTTGTAGACTGACTACAAGATAGCTTTTTAGAGCAGATTCTAGTTTAGCCCACTTGGGAATAGAACATAGAACATAGAATAGTACAGCACAGTACAGGTCCTTCGGCCCACAATATTGTGCCGACTCTCAAACCCTGCCTTCCATATAAGCCCCCACCTTAGATTCCTCCATATACCTGTCTAGTAGTCTCTTAAACTTCACAAGTGTATCTGCCTCCACCACTGACTCAGGCAGTGCATTCCACGCACCAACCACTCTCTGAGTAAAAACCCTTCCTTTAATATCCCCCTTGAACTTCCCACCCCTTACCTTAAAGCCATATCCTCCTGTATTGAGCAGTGGTGCCCTGGGGAAGAGGTGCTGGCTATCCACTCTATCTATTCCTCTTATTATCTTGTACACCTCGATCATGTCTCCTCTCATCCTCCTTCTCTCCAAAGAGTAAAGCCCTAGCTCCCTTAATCTCTGATCATAATGCATACTTTCTAAACCAGGCAGCATCCTGGTAAATCTCCTCTGTACCCTTTTCAATGCTTCCACATCCTTCCTATAGTGAGGTGACCAGAACTGGACACAGTACTCCAAGTGTGGTCTAACCAGAGTTTTATAGAGCTGCACCATTACATAAAATGATGTATTGGATCTGATTACAGAGCTTAAGGTAAAGGAAAACTTAGGAGTTGGTGATAATATGATAACTTCATCCTACATTTAGAGAGGGAGAAGCTAAAGTCAGATGTTTCAGCATTACAGTGGAGTAAAGGGAATTACAGAGGCATGATAGAGGACCTGGCCAAAGTTGATTGGAAGGGGGCAGTATTGGGATGACGGCAGAGCAGCAACGGCTGAAGATTCTCTGAGCTGTTCAGAAAGTGCAAGATAGATACATGCCAAAGTTGAAAGAGGTAGCTGAAGGGATTGTGGGGGATTAGTAATGATCTTTCAAGAATCACTAGATTCTGGCATGGCTCCAGAGGACTTTAAAATAGTAAATGCCACTCCACTCTTCAAGAGGGGAGAGAGACAGAAGAAAGAAAATTATAGGCCAGTTGGTCTGACCACAGTAGTTGGGAAGATGATGAAGTTGATTGTTAAGGATAAGGTTTTAGGATACTTGGAGGCACATGATAAAATGGTCCAAAGTCAGCATGGTTTCCTTAAGGGAAAATCCTGCCTGACAAATCTGTTGGAATTCTTTGAGGAAATAACAAGTAGGATAGAAAAAGGAGAATTGGTGGATATTGTGTACTTGGATTTTCAGAAGGACTTTGACAAGGTGTCACACATGAGGCTGCTTAGCAATTTAAGATGCATGTTATTATAGGAAAGATAATAGCATGGATAGAGCATTAGTTGATTGGCAAGAGGCAAAGAGTGGGAATAAAAGGAGCATGTTCTAATTGGCTGCCGGTACCTAGTGGTGTTCAACAGGAATTGATTTTGGGACCACTTCTTTTTACATTATATATCAACGATTTGGATGATAGAATTGATGGCTTTGTGGCCAGTTTGCCAATAATATGAAGAGAGATGGAGGAGCAGGTAGTTGAGTAAGCAGAGAGGCTGTAGCAGGACTTAGACAGATTGGAAAATAGGCAACAAAATGACTAATGGAATACAGGGTCAGGAAGTGTATGGTCATTCAGTTTGGTAGAAGGAATAAAAGCATAGAATATTTTCTAAACAGGGAGAGCATTTAAAATATCTGAGGTGCAAAAGGACTTGAAATTCCTTGTCCAGGATTCCCTAAATGTTAACTTGCAGGCTGAGACACTGGTGAAGAAGGCAAATGAAATATTAGCATTCATTTTGAGATCATTAGAATATCAAAGCAAGGACGTAATGCTGAGGCTTTATAAAGCACTTGCAAGGCCTCACTTGGAGTATTGTGAGCAGTTTTGGGTCCCTTATCCAAGAAAGGATGTGTTGACATTGAAGAGGGTTCAAAGGAGTTTCATGAAGATTATTCAGGGAATGAAAGGATTATCACATGAGAAGTGTTTCATGGCTCTCGGCCAATAGTCACTAGAATTTAGAAGAACGAGGGAGATCTCATTGAAACCTATCAAATGTTAAAAAGTCTAGAGAGTGGATGTGGAGAAGGTGTTTCCTATAGTGGGACAGTCTAGGACCCGAGACACAACCTCAGAATAGAGGCACATCCATTTAGAACAGAGATGAAGAGGAATTTCTTTACCTAGAAAGTGGTGAATCTGTGGAATTTATCGCCATGATTGGCAATTCTGTAGATTCTTGATAAGTCACAATTTGAAAAGTTATCAAAGTATGTACTGCATATGTCACCATATATTACCCTGAGATTGATTGTCTTCCAGGAACGCAAAGTCAAACAAAGAAATACAATAGAATCAATGAAAGATACAAACAAATAAAGACTGATATGGAACCAATGTGCAAAAGGAGATAAGCTTTTCAAATACAATAAATAAAAAATAAATAAATAAAACTAAGGACATGAGTTTTTGAGTCCAGAGATTGTGTTCAGAGATGAGTTCATTATTGTGGTGAGTGAGGTTATCCATGCTGGTTCAGGAGCTTGATGGTAATAACAGTTCCTGAACCTGGTGGTATGAGACCTAAAGCTCCTGTACCTCTGTCCTGATGGTAACAGTGAGAACAGGGTGTGGCCTGGATGGTGGTGGTCCTTGATGATGGATGGGACTTTCCTGTGCCAGCACTCATGGCAGAAATATTCAATAGAGGGGAGGGCTTTTTTTGTGATAGACTGGGCTGTATAAATTATTTTTTGTAGGATTTTCCATTCTTGAACTTTGCTGTTCCCATACCAGGTGATGATGCAACCAGTCAGGATCTATAGAAGTTTGTCAAGGTTTTATACGACATGCCAAATCTGAGCAAACTTCTAAGAAAGTAGAGGCACTGCCATGCCTTCTTTGAAATGGCACTCACGTACTTGTCTCAGGAATTTAAAGTTAATGACACTTTCCACCCCAAATATCCTAATGAGCACTGGCTCATGGACCCCTTATTTTTCCTTCCTATATTCAATATTAGCTCTTTGGTTTTGCTGTCATTATTTGAGAGGTTGTAGTTGTGGCACCACTGAATCGGATTTTCAATCTCCTTCTTATGTGCAGATTTGTCAGGATCTTTGCTTCAGCCAATAAGACATTGGAGACTTACTTCTTTGAATCATCATTAAATTAAGACTTTGTAACTCTACCTAATAACACTACTGGGTGCTGGGCAAAGCTAAAGATGGCACCGGAGAGCTCTCCCAACTCATCAGCAAAACAATTAAATTCTTCCTATTCGCATGTCTTTATCATTCCTTTTAAGGGTGACAGGTGTCCCATCAGGATCTTTGATCTACAGAGGTACTGAAAAACTGGTTCTGCACAACGGCACATTCCCATTCTTGGAGCTCACCAATTGGCCATGTTTCAGTACGTCCAGGTTCGGCCTGAAGTCAGGCAACTTCAGGACCTGCATGGCCCTGTGGACACACATTCTCACCAATGTCATGTACTGAAGCGTGGTGGGAGATGGAACATCGAAGACAGCGGGAATAGCTGTTGGGAGCCTCTGCACGTGGTAATCAATTTGCCAATTCTCGAGTCGGAGAACTTAAAAAGGCAATGCTTCAGAATGACTGTGACATGGTAACTGTTGTTTCCCTTGTCACCGTGGAAGGAGCGATATCTGTCTCCCTCTTGTTAGTGACAGAGAGAGCCTATGAGATGTCAAAATATTGGAGGGAATAGTTATTTTTGATGGACGATAGACCATAGTTTCTCCTTGGGAGCTTTGCTGTTACTTGCATAGTGTGTGGTGAGAATGCTGATGCTTTATGCTAGAATGATTTGGGGAAGAAGGTAGAGTTGATGCTAGTTGCTGTTGCTTGTGCATGAAAGGGGAGCAGGGAGCTTGCATCTTTTTTCTGTCATTCATTCTTTGAGGGTTTTTCTTTTGTTTCGAGGATGTCTGCGGAGAGTAGGAATTTCAGGTTGCATATTGTATACCTTTTCTGATATTAAATGGAACAATTGAACTATTGGATGACAATTAAATCAGTAACAACTCAGAATACATGATCAAATTGCTAGCCTGAGAGATGACAATGCTTTGTAGCCCATTTGTCTTCTCGGCCAATACTAAACTGCAGGCTACATGGATGTGTTTGGTAAGTGTCATTCATTATACTTTTCATGGTTAAATTGATAGGCATTATGATCATGCTCTAAGTTCTTGGTATAAGATTGTTGGCAATGATTGGCATGTGAGTATGTGTTGGAACATATATGGTGGCTGTTGATCGATGTTTGCTGGGCATGTGATACGTTGAGCTGAGTCTTCATCTGGAGGTGAAAAGTACAAGATATGTTTTAGAAGCTGAGATCACCATCTATGCAAATGACTCTACCAATCTTGTCACTGATTTTTATTCAGCATAGCATCCAGTGCTTACTTGCATTCACCTGCACACTGCCCCTCCGCCTCTTGTCTACCATACACATAAGTGATGTGTCAAAAAAAACAGTAATGAGCCCACTCTTGCTGGATTTTGCCAGTTCTTCAATAAGCTGCAATAACTTCTCCAATAACTTCCACCATCTGTTGCTCAAACTGTGCACCTCTGGTTTTCAAAGTGCTGGTTAGTCTTAGTCAGCATAATCCAGATGATATCAACTGCTCAGAAAATTGGACCCATGGTAATGTGGTGAAGCAATCAAAAGCATGGTTTTCCCTGACTGATTGCTGGAAGTAAAATGATCATT